>NW_028324851.1:0-22578 GCF_052110815.1 Crocodylus siamensis
GGGGCCTGGCCCAGGTGGGCGGGGGCACTCCTTGGAGGCTTAAGCCAGGGCGGGGGGGGCACCACTTCCGGTGGTTTTTTGGGAGTGAAGCCCAGGGCGGCAGCATGTCCGGGCACCAGGTCAATCCCAGGCATGCCTAGGGGGACTATTGGAGACCAGGTCAACCCCAGGCAAGCGAATGGGGCCTTAAGACACCAGGTCAAGCCCAGGCAAGCGAGTGGGGCCTTCAAGCCACCAGGTCAAGCCGAGGCAACTGAATGGGGCCTGGCTCAGGTGCCGGGGGGGACTCCTTGGAGGCTTTAGCCCGGGGGTGGGGGGCACTTCATGGAGGCTTAAGCCCCTGACAGTTGTGCTGGTCCTCAGTCCGCACTCCCAGTGGTTTTTTGGGAGTGAAGCCCAGGGCGGCAGCAAGTCCGGGACCAGGACAACCCCAGGCATGCCTAGGGGGACTTTTGGAGCCAGGGTCGACCCCAGGCAAGCGAATGGGACCTTGCAGCCTCCAGGTCAACCCCAGGTAAGCGAGTGGGGCCTTGCAGCCACCAGGTCAACCCCCTGCAAGCCTATGGGGCCCTGCAGGCACCAGGTCAACCCCAGGTAAGTGAATGGGGGCTTGCAGACACCAGGTTAACCCAATGCAAGAGAATGCGGCCTTGCAGCCACCAGGTCAACCCCACGTAAGCGAATCGGGCCATGCAGATACCAGGTCAACCCAGTGCAAGTGAATGGGGCCTTCCATCCGCCAGGTCAACCCTTTGCAAGCCTAAAGGGCCCTGCAGCCACCAGGTGTACCCCAGGTAAGAGAATGGGGCCTTGCAGCCACCAGGTCAACCCCAGGTAACCGAGTGGGGCTTTACAGTCAACATGTCAACCCCCTGCAAGCCTATGGGGCCCTGCAGGCACCAGGTCAACCCCAGGCCAGCGAATGGGGCCTTGCAGCCTCCAGGTCAACCCAATGCAAGTGAATGGGGCCTGTCCCAAGTGTGGGGGGCACTTGAGGGAGGCTTAGGGCCCTGGCAGTTGTGCGGGGTCTGCGTCCGCATTTCCAGTGGTTTTTTGGGAGTGAAGCCCAGGTTGGCAGCATGTCCGGGCACCAGGTCAACCCCAGGAATGCCTAGGGGGACTTCTGGAGCCCAGTTCAACCCCAGGCAAGCGAATGGGGCCTTGCAGACACCAGGTCAACCAAATGCAAGTGAATGGGGCCTTGCAGCACCAGGTCAACCCCAGGCAAGAGAGTGGGGCCTTCAGCCACCAGGTCGACCCCCTGCAAGCCTATGGGGCCCTGCAGCCACCAGGTCAACCCCAGGCAAGTCAGTGGGGCCTTGCAGCCACCAGGTGAACCACAGGCAAGCGAATGGGGCCTGGCTCAGGTGGGCGGGGGCACTCCTTGGAGGGTTAAGCCAGGGTGGCGGGGCACTTGATGGAGGCTTAAGGCCCTGGCGGTTGTGCAGGTCCTGCGTCCGCACTTCCGGTGGTGTTTTGGGAGTGAAGCCCAGGGCGGCAGCATTTCCGGGCACCGGGTCAACCCCATGCATGACTAGGGGGACTTTTGGAGCCCAGGTCAAATCCAGGCAAGCGAATGGGGCCTTCCAGCCACCAGGTCAACCCCCGGCAAGTGCATGGGGCCTAGCAGCCAGCAGGTCAACCCCAGCTAAGCGAATGGGGCCTTGCAGCCTCCAGGTCAACCCCCTGCAAGCCTATGGGGCCCTGCAGGCACCAGGTCAACCCCAGGCAAGCGAATGGGGCCTTCCAGCCACCAGTTGTAACTCAGGCAAGCCAACAGGCCCTTGCAGACACCAGATCAACCATATCCAAGCGAATGGGGCCTTGCAGCCAGCAGGTTAACCCCAGGTAAGCGAATGGGGCCTTGCAGACACCAGGTCAACCAAATGCAACAGAATGGGGCCTTGCAGCCACCAGGTCAAACGAAGGTATGCTAATAGGGCTTTGCAGCCACCAGGTCTAACCCTGAAAGTGAATGGGGCATTGCAGCCACCAGGTCAACCCAATGCAAGCGAATGGGGCCTTGGATCCACCAGGTTAACCCCAGACAAGTGAATGGGGCCTGGCAGCCACCAAGTCAACCCCAGGTAAGTGAATGGGGTCTTGCAACCAGCAGGTCAACCCCAGGTAGGCGAATGGGGCTTTGCAGCCACCAGGTCAATCCCTGCAAGTGAATGGGGCCTTGCAGCCACCAGGTCAACCATATCCAGGCGAACGGGGCCTTTCAGCCACCAGGTTAACCCCAGGCAAGCGAATGGGGTCTTTAAGCCACCAGGTCCACCCCAGGTAAGCGAATGGGGCCTTGCAGACACCAGGTTGATGTAAAAATCATGGTTCGTTTCTTTGGAGGCTCATTGAAGAATAATCCTTAGGCATACATTGTTGGTGAGACAAAAGGTATATATTTGCAAATAGGGTCACAGAGAGAAGACAAAAGATCAAAACCCTCTGCCCCCGGGCACAATCATTAGCAGGCTTTTATCCCCTCTCTTCTGGCACGTGTACAGAAGCAGGAAGTCTTACAACTCATTTCCGGGTCATACAAACATGCATGTGAATACGTCAGATCATGCATCCCATGTGTATTATAATTAACTACTTAAGTATGCGGGGCGGATAGGCTTAATATGTATTAGGTTATTGCGCTTGCCCAGAAAGCACTCGAGGTTATGAAGGGTTTAACTTCAAGGCTAAGATGGCAATTACTCTTATCTACCCTAAAAAAATGTGGGAGCCATGAAAGAAAGTGTGATTTAGTGTAACAAAGAGATAGTAAATTTGCAGAACAAAGAGAGAAAGATATCTTAGTACAAAGAGCCCTTGGAGTTTTCCCTTCAGTTTCCAAACCCCCCTTCCCTCTCTCATTAAGGAGACAAGGAGGGCTGGCAGCCGTGCTTATTCAGAGGACAACACTATTGATGGGAGTTAACAGCTATTGATAATGCATTTTTAATAATATTTCTAACAAGGTCAACCCCCTGCAAGCGAATTGGGCCTTGCAGCCAAGAGTTCCACCCTAGTTAAGCAAATGGGGCCTTGCAGCCACCAGGTCAACCCAAGGCAAATGAATGGGGCCTTGCTTCCTCCAGTTTAACCCCAGGCAAGCCTATGGGGCCTTGCAGCCACCATGTCAACCCCAGGGAAGCGAATGGGGCCTTGCAGCCACCAGGTCAAGCCAATGCAAGCCTATGGGGCCCTGCAGCAACCAGTTGAACCCCAGGCAAGAGAATGGGACCTGGCAGCCACCAGGTCAATCCCAGGTAAGCGAATGGGGCCCTGCAGCCACCAGGTCAACCCAATTGAAGCGAATGGGGCCTTGCCGCCACCAGGACAACCATAGGTAAGCGAATGGGGCCTTGCAGAAACCAGGTCCACCCCAGGCAAGTGATTGGGGCCTTGGAGGGACCAGGTCAACCCAATGGAAATGAATGGGGCCTTGCAGGCACCAGGTCAACCCCAGGCAAGTGAATGGGGCCTTCCAGCCACCAGGTGTAACCCAGGCATGCCTACAGGGCCTGGCAGGACCCAGATAATCCCAATGCAAGCGAATAGGGCCTTCCAGCCACCAGGTCAACCACAGGCAAGCGAATGGGGCCTTGCAGCTACAATGTCAACCCAGTGCAAGCGAATGGGGCCCTGCATCTACCAGGTCAACCCCAGGCAACTGAATGGGCCCCTCCAGCCACCAGGTCAACACCTGGTAAGTGAATTGGGCCTTGCAGCCACCAGGTCTACCCCAGGTAAGCGAAAGGGGCCTTGCAGACAACAGGTCAACCCAATCCAAGCGAATAGGGCCTTGCAGCCACCAGATCAACCCCAGGCAACTGAATGGGGCCTTGCAGCCACCAGGTCAACCCCAGGCAAGCCTACGGGGCCTTGCAGACACCAGGTCAACCCAATGCAAGTGAATGGGGCCTTGCAGCCACCAGGTCAACCCCAGGCAAGCGAATGGGGTCTTGCAGCCATCAGGTCAACCCCATGGAAGCCTATGGGGCCCTGCATCCATCAGGTGAACTCCACATAAGACAATCGCGCCTTCCATCCACCAGGTCAACCCCAGGTAAGCGAATGGGGCCTTGCAGCCACCAGGTAAATCCCGGGCAAGCGAATTGGGCCTTGGAGCCACCAGGTCAACCCCCTGCAACCCTATGGGGCCCTGAAGCCACCGGGTCAACCCCATTTAAGCGAATGGTGCCTTGCAGCCACCTGGTCTATCCCAAGTAATCGAATGGGGCCTTCCAGCCACCACGTCAAGCCCAAGTAAGCGAATGGGGCCTTGCGACCACCAGGTCAACCCCAGGTAAGCGAATGGGGCCTTCCAGCCACCAGGTCAAACCGAAGCAAGCCTACGGGGCCTTACAGACACCAGGTCAACCCACTGCAAGTGAAAGGGGCCTTGCAGCCACCAGGTCAACCCCAGGCAAGTGAATGTGGCCTTGCAACCGCCAGGTCAAACCACTGCAAGACTATGGGGCCCTGCAGGCACCAGGTGAAACCCAGGTAAGTGAATGGGGCCTTGCAGCCAGCAGGTCCACCCCAATTAAGTGAAAGGGGTCTTGCATACACGAGGTTAAGCCAATGCAAGCGAATGGGGTCTTGTAGCCGCCAGGTCCACCCCAGGTAAGCGAATGGGGCCTTGCAGTCACCAGGTCAACCCCCTGGAAGCCTATGGGGCCCTTCAGCCACCAAGTGAACCCCAAGGAAGAGAATGGGTTCTTACAGTCACCAGGTCAACCCCTGGGGAAGCGAATGGGTCCTTGCAGCCACCAGGTAAATTCCAGGCAAATGAAAGGGCCTTGCAGCCACCAGGTCAACCCAAGGTAATCTAATGGGGCCTTGCAGCCACCACGACAACCCAATGGAAGTGAATGGGGCCTTGAGCCACCAGGTCAACCCCAGGTAAGTGAATTGGGCCTTGCCGTCAGCAGGTCAACCCAGTGCTAGCGAATGGCGCCTTTCTGCCACGACGTCAACCCAAAGCAAGTGAATGGGTCCTTGAAGCCACCAAGTCAACCCCATGCAAACAAATGGGCACATCTTGGAGGCTTAATCTCAGGTGAGGGGGCACTTGATGGAGGCTTAAGCCCCTGGGGGTTGTGTGGGTCCTGCTTCGGCACTCCCGGTGGTTGTTTGGGAGTGAAACCCCCGGCGGTAGCAAGTCTGGGCACGAGGTCAACCCCAGGCATGCCTAAGGGGAATTACAGAGCCCACGTCAACCCCAGGCAAGCGAATGGGGCCTTGCAGCCACCAGGTCAAACCTAGGTAAGCAAATGGGGCCTTGCAGCCACCTGCTCCACCCCAGGCAAGTGAATGGGGCCTTGCAGGGACCAGGTCAACCCCAGACAAGCCTACGGGGCCTTGCAGACGCCACGTAAACCCAATGGAAATGAATGGGGCCTTGAAGCCACCAGGTCAAGCCCAGGCAAGTGAATGGGGCCTTGCAGCCACCAGGTGTAACCCAGGCAAGCTTACGCAGCCTCGTAGGAACCAGATCAACCCAATGCAAGCGAATGTGGCCTTCCAGCCACCAGGTCAACCCCAGGCAAGCGAATGGGGCCTTGGAGCTACCAAGTCAACCCAATGCAAGCGAATGGGGCCTTGCAGGTACCAGGTCAACCCCAGGTAAGTGAATGGGGCCTTGCAACCACCATGTAAACCCCAGGCAAGCGAATGGGGCCTTGCAGCCACCAGTCCACCCCAGGCAAGCTGAATGGGGCCTTGCAGCCACCAGGTCAACCCCAGGCAAGCCTACGGGGTCTTGCAGACACCAGGTCAACCCAATGCAAGCGAATGGGGCCTTGCAGCCACCAAGTCAACCCCAAGCAAGCGAATGGGGCCTTGCAGCCTCCAGGTCAACCCCCTGCAAGCCTATGGGGCCCTGCATGCACCAGGTCAACCCCAAGCAAGCAAATGGGGCCTGGCCCAGGTGGGCGGGGGCACTCCTTGGAGGCTTAAGCCAGGGCGGGGGGGGCACCACTTCCGGTGGTTTTTTGGGAGTGAAGCCCAGGGCGGCAGCATGTCCGGGCACCAGGTCAATCCCAGGCATGCCTAGGGGGACTATTGGAGACCAGGTCAACCCCAGGCAAGCGAATGGGGCCTTAAGACACCAGGTCAAGCCCAGGCAAGCGAGTGGGGCCTTCAAGCCACCAGGTCAAGCCGAGGCAACTGAATGGGGCCTGGCTCAGGTGCCGGGGGGGACTCCTTGGAGGCTTTAGCCCGGGGGTGGGGGGCACTTCATGGAGGCTTAAGCCCCTGACAGTTGTGCTGGTCCTCAGTCCGCACTCCCAGTGGTTTTTTGGGAGTGAAGCCCAGGGCGGCAGCAAGTCCGGGACCAGGACAACCCCAGGCATGCCTAGGGGGACTTTTGGAGCCAGGGTCAACCCCAGGCAAGCGAATGGGACCTTGCAGCCTCCAGGTCAACCCCAGGTAAGCGAGTGGGGCCTTGCAGACACCAGGTTAACCCAATGCAAGAGAATGCGGCCTTGCAGCCACCAGGTCAACCCCACGTAAGCGAATCGGGCCATGCAGATACCAGGTCAACCCAGTGCAAGTGAATGGGGCCTTCCATCCGCCAGGTCAACCCTTTGCAAGCCTAAAGGGCCCTGCAGCCACCAGGTGTACCCCAGGTAAGAGAATGGGGCCTTGCAGCCACCAGGTCAACCCCAGGTAACCGAGTGGGGCTTTACAGTCAACATGTCAACCCCCTGCAAGCCTATGGGGCCCTGCAGGCACCAGGTCAACCCCAGGCCAGCGAATGGGGCCTTGCAGCCTCCAGGTCAACCCAATGCAAGTGAATGGGGCCTGTCCCAAGTGTGGGGGGCACTTGAGGGAGGCTTAGGGCCCTGGCAGTTGTGCGGGGTCTGCGTCCGCATTTCCAGTGGTTTTTTGGGAGTGAAGCCCAGGTTGGCAGCATGTCCGGGCACCAGGTCAACCCCAGGAATGCCTAGGGGGACTTTTGGAGCCCAGTTCAACCCCAGGCAACCGAATGGGGCCTTGCATCCACCAGGTCAACCCCAGGCAAGTGAATGGGGCCTTGCAGCCACCAAATCAACCCCAGGTAAGCGAATGGGTCCTTGCATCAACCAGGTCAACCTCCTCCAAGCCTATGGGGCCCTGCATCCACCAGGTGAACCGAAGGTAAGGGAATAGGGCCTTGCAGCCACCAGGTCCACCCCAGGTAAGCGAATGGGGCCTTGCAGACACCAGGTCAACCCAATGCAAGCGAATGCGGCTTTGAAGCCACCAGGTCAAGCCCATTTAAGTGAATGGGGCCTTGCAGCCACCAGGTTATCCCCAGGGAAGCGAATGGGGCCTTGAAGCCACCAGGTCAAACCCCTGCAAGCCTATGGGGCCCTGCATCCATCAGGTTAACCCCAGGTATGCCTAACGGGACTTTTGGAGCCCTCGTCAACCCCAGGCAAGCGAATGCGGCGTTGCAGTGACCAGGTCCACGCCAGGCAAGTGAATGGGGACTTGGAGCCACCAGGTTAACCCCTTTGCAACATAATGGGGCTTTGCAGCCACCAGGTCAACCCCAGGCAAGCGAAAGGGGCCTTGCAGTCACCAGATCAACCCCAAAGAAGCCTACTGGGCCTTGCAGCCACCAGATCAAACCCAAACAAGCCTACGGGGCCTTGCACACACCAGGTCAAACCAATGCAAGCGAATGTGGCCTTGCAGCCACCAGGTCAAACCCCTTCAAGCCTATAGGGACCTGCAGCCACCTGGTCAACCCCAGGCATACCTAAGGGGACTTTTGGAGCCCACGTCAACCCCAGGAAAGCGAATGGGGCCTTGCAGTGACCAGGTCAACCCCCGGAAATAGAAAGGGTTCTTGCAGCCACCAGATTTAACCCCGCCAAGTGAATAGGGCCTTGCATCCACCAGGTCAACCCCAGGCAAGTGAATGGGGCCTTTCAGCCACCAGGTTAATCCCAGGAAAGCGAATGGGGGCTTGCAGGCACCAGGTCAACCCCAGGCAAGCCTACGGGGCTTTGCAGACACCAGGTCAACCCAATGCAAATTAATGGGGCCTTGCAGCCACCAGGTCAACACCAGGCAAGTGAATGGGGCCTTGCAGCCACCAGGTGTAACCCAAAAAGCCTATGGGGCCTCGCAGGGACCAGATCAAACCTGTGCAAGCGAATGGGGCCTTGCATTGAACCAGGTCAACCCCTTGCAAGCCTATGGGGCCCTGCAGCCACCACTTGAACCCCAGGTAAGTGAATGGGGCCTTGGAGTCACCAGGTTAACTCCAAGTAAGCGCACGGGGCCTTGCAGACACCAGGTCAACCCCAGGTAAGCGAAAGGGGCCTTGCAGACACCAGGTCACCCCAATGCAAGCGTATGTGGTCTTGCAGCCAGCAGGTCAACCCCCTGCAAGCCTATGGGGCCCTGTATCCACCAGGTGAACTCCAGATAAGTGAATGGGGCCTTGCAGCCACCAGATCAACCCCAGGGGCCTTGCAGACACGAGGTCAACCCAATGCTAGTGAATGGGGCCTTGCAGACATCAGATTAACCCCAGGCAAGCGGATGGGGCATGGCAGCCACCAGGTCAACCCCAGGTAAGCGAATGGGGCCTTGCATCGACCAGGTCAACCCCCTGCAAGCGTATGGGGCCCTGCAGGAACCAGGTGAACCCCAGGTAAGTGAATGGGTCCTTGCAGCCACCAGGTTAACCCCAGGCATGCCTAAGAGGACATTCCGAGCCCACGTCAACCCGAGGCAAGCGAACGGGATCTTGCAGTGACCAGGTCAACCCCTTGCAAGCCTATGGGGCCCTGCAGCCACCACTTGAACCCCAGGTAAGTGAGTGGGGCCTTGGAGTCATCAGGTTGACCTCAGGTAAGCGCACGGGGCCTTGCAGACACCAGGTCAACCCCAGGTAAAGCGAATGGGGCCTTGCAGCCACCAGGTCAACCCTAGGTAAGCGAATAGGGCCTTGGAGGCACCAGGTCAACCCCCTGAAAGTGAATGGGGCCTTGCAGCCACCAGTTGTAACTCAGGTAAGCCTACGGGGCCTTGCAGCCACCAGGTAAACGCAATGCAAGCGAATGGGGCCTAGCAGCCACCAGGTTAACCCCAGGCAAGCGAACGGGGCCTAGCCGCCACCACGTCACCCCAGGCAAGCGAATGAGGAGTTCCATCCACGAGGTCAACCCCAGGCAAGTGAATGGGGCCTTGTACCCACCATGTCAACCCAATGCAAGCGAATGGGGGCTTGCAGCAACCAGGTCAATCCCCTGGAAGCGAATGGGGCCTTGTAGACACCAGGTCAATCCCCTGCAAGCGAATGGGACCTTGCAGCCACCAGGTCCACCCCAGCCAAGCGAATGGGGGCTTGCAGCCACCAGGTCAACTCCCGGCAAGCGAATGGGGCGTGCTAGACACCAGGTCAACCTAACGCAAGCGAATGGGGCCCTGCAGCCACCAGTACAACCCCAGGCAAGCGAATGGGGCCTTGCATTTACAAGGTCAACCCCAGGCAACTGAATGGGGAATTGCAGCCACGAGGTCAACCCCAGGCAAGTGAATTGGGCCTTGCAGACACCAGGCTAACCCCAGGAAAGCAAATGGGAGTTTGCAGCCACCAGGTCAACCCCAGGTACGCGAATGGGGCATTGCAGCAACCAGGTCAACCCAATTCAAGCGAATGGGGCATTGCAGCCACCAGGTCAACCCTAGGTAAGCGAATGGGGCCTTGGAGCCACCAGGTCCACCCCAGGCAAGAGAATGGGGCCTTGCAGCCACATAGTCTACCCCAGGTAAGCGAATGGGGCCTTGCAGACACCAGGTCAACCCGATGGAAGTGAATGGGGCTTTGCAGCCACCCGGTGAACCCCAGCCAAGTGAATGTGTCCTTGCAGCCACCAGGCCAAACCCAAATAAGCGAATGGGGCCTTGCAACAAGCAAGTCAACCCCCTGCAAGTCTATGGGCCCCTCCAGCCACCAGGTCAACACCACCAGGGCGGCAGCAAGTCCGGGACCAGGACAACCCCAGGCATGCCTAGGGGGACTTTTGGAGCCAGGGTCGACCCCAGGCAAGCGAATGGGACCTTGCAGCCTCCAGGTCAACCCCAGGTAAGCGAGTGGGGCCTTGCAGCCACCAGGTCAACCCCCTGCAAGCCTATGGGGCCCTGCAGGCACCAGGTCAACCCCAGGTAAGTGAATGGGGGCTTGCAGACACCAGGTTAACCCAATGCAAGAGAATGCGGCCTTGCAGCCACCAGGTCAACCCCACGTAAGCGAATCGGGCCATGCAGATACCAGGTCAACCCAGTGCAAGTGAATGGGGCCTTCCATCCGCCAGGTCAACCCTTTGCAAGCCTAAAGGGCCCTGCAGCCACCAGGTGTACCCCAGGTAAGAGAAGGGGGCCTTGCAGCCACCAGGTCAACCCCAGGTAACCGAGTGGGGCTTTACAGTCAACATGTCAACCCCCTGCAAGCCTATGGGGCCCTGCAGGCACCAGGTCAACCCCAGGCCAGCGAATGGGGCCTTGCAGCCTCCAGGTCAACCCAATGCAAGTGAATGGGGCCTGTCCCAAGTGTGGGGGGCACTTGAGGGAGGCTTAGGGCCCTGGCAGTTGTGCGGGGTCTGCGTCCGCATTTCCAGTGGTTTTTTGGGAGTGAAGCCCAGGTTGGCAGCATGTCCGGGCACCAGGTCAACCCCAGGAATGCCTAGGGGGACTTCTGGAGCCCAGTTCAACCCCAGGCAAGCGAATGGGGCCTTGCAGACACCAGGTCAACCAAATGCAAGTGAATGGGGCCTTGCAGCACCAGGTCAACCCCAGGCAAGAGAGTGGGGCCTTCAGCCACCAGGTCGACCCCCTGCAAGCCTATGGGGCCCTGCAGCCACCAGGTCAACCCCAGGCAAGTCAGTGGGGCCTTGCAGCCACCAGGTGAACCACAGGCAAGCGAATGGGGCCTGGCTCAGGTGGGCGGGGGCACTCCTTGGAGGGTTAAGCCAGGGTGGCGGGGCACTTGATGGAGGCTTAAGGCCCTGGCGGTTGTGCAGGTCCTGCGTCCGCACTTCCGGTGGTGTTTTGGGAGTGAAGCCCAGGGCGGCAGCATTTCCGGGCACCGGGTCAACCCCATGCATGACTAGGGGGACTTTTGGAGCCCAGGTCAAATCCAGGCAAGCGAATGGGGCCTTCCAGCCACCAGGTCAACCCCCGGCAAGTGCATGGGGCCTAGCAGCCAGCAGGTCAACCCCAGCTAAGCGAATGGGGCCTTGCAGCCTCCAGGTCAACCCCCTGCAAGCCTATGGGGCCCTGCAGGCACCAGGTCAACCCCAGGCAAGCGAATGGGGCCTTCCAGCCACCAGTTGTAACTCAGGCAAGCCAACAGGCCCTTGCAGACACCAGATCAACCATATCCAAGCGAATGGGGCCTTGCAGCCAGCAGGTTAACCCCAGGTAAGCGAATGGGGCCTTGCAGACACCAGGTCAACCAAATGCAACAGAATGGGGCCTTGCAGCCACCAGGTCAAACGAAGGTATGCTAATAGGGCTTTGCAGCCACCAGGTCTAACCCTGAAAGTGAATGGGGCATTGCAGCCACCAGGTCAACCCAATGCAAGCGAATGGGGCCTTGGATCCACCAGGTTAACCCCAGACAAGTGAATGGGGCCTGGCAGCCACCAAGTCAACCCCAGGTAAGTGAATGGGGTCTTGCAACCAGCAGGTCAACCCCAGGTAGGCGAATGGGGCTTTGCAGCCACCAGGTCAATCCCTGCAAGTGAATGGGGCCTTGCAGCCACCAGGTCAACCATATCCAGGCGAACGGGGCCTTTCAGCCACCAGGTTAACCCCAGGCAAGCGAATGGGGTCTTTAAGCCACCAGGTCCACCCCAGGTAAGCGAATGGGGCCTTGCAGACACCAGGTTGATGTAAAAATCATGGTTCGTTTCTTTGGAGGCTCATTGAAGAATAATCCTTAGGCATACATTGTTGGTGAGACAAAAGGTATATATTTGCAAATAGGGTCACAGAGAGAAGACAAAAGATCAAAACCCTCTGCCCCCGGGCACAATCATTAGCAGGCTTTTATCCCCTCTCTTCTGGCACGTGTACAGAAGCAGGAAGTCTTACAACTCATTTCCGGGTCATACAAACATGCATGTGAATACGTCAGATCATGCATCCCATGTGTATTATAATTAACTACTTAAGTATGCGGGGCGGATAGGCTTAATATGTATTAGGTTATTGCGCTTGCCCAGAAAGCACTCGAGGTTATGAAGGGTTTAACTTCAAGGCTAAGATGGCAATTACTCTTATCTACCCTAAAAAAATGTGGGAGCCATGAAAGAAAGTGTGATTTAGTGTAACAAAGAGATAGTAAATTTGCAGAACAAAGAGAGAAAGATATCTTAGTACAAAGAGCCCTTGGAGTTTTCCCTTCAGTTTCCAAACCCCCCTTCCCTCTCTCATTAAGGAGACAAGGAGGGCTGGCAGCCGTGCTTATTCAGAGGACAACACTATTGATGGGAGTTAACAGCTATTGATAATGCATTTTTAATAATATTTCTAACAAGGTCAACCCCCTGCAAGCGAATTGGGCCTTGCAGCCAAGAGTTCCACCCTAGTTAAGCAAATGGGGCCTTGCAGCCACCAGGTCAACCCAAGGCAAATGAATGGGGCCTTGCTTCCTCCAGTTTAACCCCAGGCAAGCCTATGGGGCCTTGCAGCCACCATGTCAACCCCAGGGAAGCGAATGGGGCCTTGCAGCCACCAGGTCAAGCCAATGCAAGCCTATGGGGCCCTGCAGCAACCAGTTGAACCCCAGGCAAGAGAATGGGACCTGGCAGCCACCAGGTCAATCCCAGGTAAGCGAATGGGGCCCTGCAGCCACCAGGTCAACCCAATTGAAGCGAATGGGGCCTTGCCGCCACCAGGACAACCATAGGTAAGCGAATGGGGCCTTGCAGAAACCAGGTCCACCCCAGGCAAGTGATTGGGGCCTTGGAGGGACCAGGTCAACCCAATGGAAATGAATGGGGCCTTGCAGGCACCAGGTCAACCCCAGGCAAGTGAATGGGGCCTTCCAGCCACCAGGTGTAACCCAGGCATGCCTACAGGGCCTGGCAGGACCCAGATAATCCCAATGCAAGCGAATAGGGCCTTCCAGCCACCAGGTCAACCACAGGCAAGCGAATGGGGCCTTGCAGCTACAATGTCAACCCAGTGCAAGCGAATGGGGCCCTGCATCTACCAGGTCAACCCCAGGCAACTGAATGGGCCCCTCCAGCCACCAGGTCAACACCTGGTAAGTGAATTGGGCCTTGCAGCCTCCAGGTCTACCCCAGGTAAGCGAATGGGGACTTGCATACACCAGGTTAACCCAATGCAAGCGAATAGGGCCTTGCAGCCACCAGAAAAACCCCAGGCAACTGAATGGGGCATTGCAGCCACCAGGTCAAACCCAGGCAAGCCTACGGGGTCTTGCAGACACCAGGTCAACCCAATGCAAGCGAATGGGGCCTTGCAGCCACCAAGTCAACCCCAAGCAAGCGAATGGGGCCTTGCAGCCTCCAGGTCAACCCCCTGCAAGCCTATGGGGCCCTGCATGCACCAGGTCAACCCCAAGCAAGCAAATGGGGCCTGGCCCAGGTGGGCGGGGGCACTCCTTGGAGGCTTAAGCCAGGGCGGGGGGGGCACCACTTCCGGTGGTTTTTTGGGAGTGAAGCCCAGGGCGGCAGCATGTCCGGGCACCAGGTCAATCCCAGGCATGCCTAGGGGGACTATTGGAGACCAGGTCAACCCCAGGCAAGCGAATGGGGCCTTAAGACACCAGGTCAAGCCCAGGCAAGCGAGTGGGGCCTTCAAGCCACCAGGTCAAGCCGAGGCAACTGAATGGGGCCTGGCTCAGGTGCCGGGGGGGACTCCTTGGAGGCTTTAGCCCGGGGGTGGGGGGCACTTCATGGAGGCTTAAGCCCCTGACAGTTGTGCTGGTCCTCAGTCCGCACTCCCAGTGGTTTTTTGGGAGTGAAGCCCAGGGCGGCAGCAAGTCCGGGACCAGGACAACCCCAGGCATGCCTAGGGGGACTTTTGGAGCCAGGGTCAACCCCAGGCAAGCGAATGGGACCTTGCAGCCTCCAGGTCAACCCCAGGTAAGCGAGTGGGGCCTTGCAGACACCAGGTTAACCCAATGCAAGAGAATGCGGCCTTGCAGCCACCAGGTCAACCCCACGTAAGCGAATCGGGCCATGCAGATACCAGGTCAACCCAGTGCAAGTGAATGGGGCCTTCCATCCGCCAGGTCAACCCTTTGCAAGCCTAAAGGGCCCTGCAGCCACCAGGTGTACCCCAGGTAAGAGAATGGGGCCTTGCAGCCACCAGGTCAACCCCAGGTAACCGAGTGGGGCTTTACAGTCAACATGTCAACCCCCTGCAAGCCTATGGGGCCCTGCAGGCACCAGGTCAACCCCAGGCCAGCGAATGGGGCCTTGCAGCCTCCAGGTCAACCCAATGCAAGTGAATGGGGCCTGTCCCAAGTGTGGGGGGCACTTGAGGGAGGCTTAGGGCCCTGGCAGTTGTGCGGGGTCTGCGTCCGCATTTCCAGTGGTTTTTTGGGAGTGAAGCCCAGGTTGGCAGCATGTCCGGGCACCAGGTCAACCCCAGGAATGCCTAGGGGGACTTTTGGAGCCCAGTTCAACCCCAGGCAACCGAATGGGGCCTTGCATCCACCAGGTCAACCCCAGGCAAGTGAATGGGGCCTTGCAGCCACCAAATCAACCCCAGGTAAGCGAATGGGTCCTTGCATCAACCAGGTCAACCTCCTCCAAGCCTATGGGGCCCTGCATCCACCAGGTGAACCGAAGGTAAGGGAATAGGGCCTTGCAGCCACCAGGTCCACCCCAGGTAAGCGAATGGGGCCTTGCAGACACCAGGTCAACCCAATGCAAGCGAATGCGGCTTTGAAGCCACCAGGTCAAGCCCATTTAAGTGAATGGGGCCTTGCAGCCACCAGGTTATCCCCAGGGAAGCGAATGGGGCCTTGAAGCCACCAGGTCAAACCCCTGCAAGCCTATGGGGCCCTGCATCCATCAGGTTAACCCCAGGTATGCCTAACGGGACTTTTGGAGCCCTCGTCAACCCCAGGCAAGCGAATGCGGCGTTGCAGTGACCAGGTCCACGCCAGGCAAGTGAATGGGGACTTGGAGCCACCAGGTTAACCCCTTTGCAACATAATGGGGCTTTGCAGCCACCAGGTCAACCCCAGGCAAGCGAAAGGGGCCTTGCAGTCACCAGATCAACCCCAAAGAAGCCTACTGGGCCTTGCAGCCACCAGATCAAACCCAAACAAGCCTACGGGGCCTTGCACACACCAGGTCAAACCAATGCAAGCGAATGTGGCCTTGCAGCCACCAGGTCAAACCCCTTCAAGCCTATAGGGACCTGCAGCCACCTGGTCAACCCCAGGCATACCTAAGGGGACTTTTGGAGCCCACGTCAACCCCAGGAAAGCGAATGGGGCCTTGCAGTGACCAGGTCAACCCCCGGAAATAGAAAGGGTTCTTGCAGCCACCAGATTTAACCCCGCCAAGTGAATAGGGCCTTGCATCCACCAGGTCAACCCCAGGCAAGTGAATGGGGCCTTTCAGCCACCAGGTTAATCCCAGGAAAGCGAATGGGGGCTTGCAGGCACCAGGTCAACCCCAGGCAAGCCTACGGGGCTTTGCAGACACCAGGTCAACCCAATGCAAATTAATGGGGCCTTGCAGCCACCAGGTCAACACCAGGCAAGTGAATGGGGCCTTGCAGCCACCAGGTGTAACCCAAAAAGCCTATGGGGCCTCGCAGGGACCAGATCAAACCTGTGCAAGCGAATGGGGCCTTGCATTGAACCAGGTCAACCCCTTGCAAGCCTATGGGGCCCTGCAGCCACCACTTGAACCCCAGGTAAGTGAATGGGGCCTTGGAGTCACCAGGTTAACTCCAAGTAAGCGCACGGGGCCTTGCAGACACCAGGTCAACCCCAGGTAAGCGAAAGGGGCCTTGCAGACACCAGGTCACCCCAATGCAAGCGTATGTGGTCTTGCAGCCAGCAGGTCAACCCCCTGCAAGCCTATGGGGCCCTGTATCCACCAGGTGAACTCCAGATAAGTGAATGGGGCCTTGCAGCCACCAGATCAACCCCAGGGGCCTTGCAGACACGAGGTCAACCCAATGCTAGTGAATGGGGCCTTGCAGACATCAGATTAACCCCAGGCAAGCGGATGGGGCATGGCAGCCACCAGGTCAACCCCAGGTAAGCGAATGGGGCCTTGCATCGACCAGGTCAACCCCCTGCAAGCGTATGGGGCCCTGCAGGAACCAGGTGAACCCCAGGTAAGTGAATGGGTCCTTGCAGCCACCAGGTTAACCCCAGGCATGCCTAAGAGGACATTCCGAGCCCACGTCAACCCGAGGCAAGCGAACGGGATCTTGCAGTGACCAGGTCAACCCCTTGCAAGCCTATGGGGCCCTGCAGCCACCACTTGAACCCCAGGTAAGTGAGTGGGGCCTTGGAGTCATCAGGTTGACCTCAGGTAAGCGCACGGGGCCTTGCAGACACCAGGTCAACCCCAGGTAAAGCGAATGGGGCCTTGCAGCCACCAGGTCAACCCTAGGTAAGCGAATAGGGCCTTGGAGGCACCAGGTCAACCCCCTGAAAGTGAATGGGGCCTTGCAGCCACCAGTTGTAACTCAGGTAAGCCTACGGGGCCTTGCAGCCACCAGGTAAACGCAATGCAAGCGAATGGGGCCTAGCAGCCACCAGGTTAACCCCAGGCAAGCGAACGGGGCCTAGCCGCCACCACGTCACCCCAGGCAAGCGAATGAGGAGTTCCATCCACGAGGTCAACCCCAGGCAAGTGAATGGGGCCTTGTACCCACCATGTCAACCCAATGCAAGCGAATGGGGGCTTGCAGCAACCAGGTCAATCCCCTGGAAGCGAATGGGGCCTTGTAGACACCAGGTCAATCCCCTGCAAGCGAATGGGACCTTGCAGCCACCAGGTCCACCCCAGCCAAGCGAATGGGGGCTTGCAGCCACCAGGTCAACTCCCGGCAAGCGAATGGGGCGTGCTAGACACCAGGTCAACCTAACGCAAGCGAATGGGGCCCTGCAGCCACCAGTACAACCCCAGGCAAGCGAATGGGGCCTTGCATTTACAAGGTCAACCCCAGGCAACTGAATGGGGAATTGCAGCCACGAGGTCAACCCCAGGCAAGTGAATTGGGCCTTGCAGACACCAGGCTAACCCCAGGAAAGCAAATGGGAGTTTGCAGCCACCAGGTCAACCCCAGGTACGCGAATGGGGCATTGCAGCAACCAGGTCAACCCAATTCAAGCGAATGGGGCATTGCAGCCACCAGGTCAACCCTAGGTAAGCGAATGGGGCCTTGGAGCCACCAGGTCCACCCCAGGCAAGAGAATGGGGCCTTGCAGCCACATAGTCTACCCCAGGTAAGCGAATGGGGCCTTGCAGACACCAGGTCAACCCGATGGAAGTGAATGGGGCTTTGCAGCCACCCGGTGAACCCCAGCCAAGTGAATGTGTCCTTGCAGCCACCAGGCCAAACCCAAATAAGCGAATGGGGCCTTGCAACAAGCAAGTCAACCCCCTGCAAGTCTATGGGCCCCTCCAGCCACCAGGTCAACACCAGGTAAGTGCAGCCACCAGAAAAACCCCAAGCAAGCGAATTGGGCCTTGCAGCCTCCAGGTCTACCCCAGGTAAGCGAATGGGGACTTGCATACACCAGGTTAACCCAATGCAAGCGAATAGGGCCTTGCAGCCACCAGAAAAACCCCAGGCAACTGAATGGGGCATTGCAGCCACCAGGTCAAACCCAGGCAAGCCTACGGGGTCTTGCAGACACCAGGTCAACCCAATGCAAGCGAATGGGGCCTTGCAGCCACCAAGTCAACCCCAAGCAAGCGAATGGGGCCTTGCAGCCTCCAGGTCAACCCCCTGCAAGCCTATGGGGCCCTGCATGCACCAGGTCAACCCCAAGCAAGCAAATGGGGCCTGGCCCAGGTGGGCGGGGGCACTCCTTGGAGGCTTAAGCCAGGGCGGGGGGGGCACCACTTCCGGTGGTTTTTTGGGAGTGAAGCCCAGGGCGGCAGCATGTCCGGGCACCAGGTCAATCCCAGGCATGCCTAGGGGGACTATTGGAGACCAGGTCAACCCCAGGCAAGCGAATGGGGCCTTAAGACACCAGGTCAAGCCCAGGCAAGCGAGTGGGGCCTTCAAGCCACCAGGTCAAGCCGAGGCAACTGAATGGGGCCTGGCTCAGGTGCCGGGGGGGACTCCTTGGAGGCTTTAGCCCGGGGGTGGGGGGCACTTCATGGAGGCTTAAGCCCCTGACAGTTGTGCTGGTCCTCAGTCCGCACTCCCAGTGGTTTTTTGGGAGTGAAGCCCAGGGCGGCAGCAAGTCCGGGACCAGGACAACCCCAGGCATGCCTAGGGGGACTTTTGGAGCCAGGGTCAGGTCAACCCCAGGCAAGCGAATGGGACCTTGCAGCCTCCAGGTCAACCCCAGGTAAGCGAGTGTCAACCCCAGGGCCTTGCAGACACCAGGTTAACCCAATGCAAGAGAATGCGGCCTTGCAGCCACCAGGTCAACCCCACGTAAGCGAATCGGGCCATGCAGATACCAGGTCAACCCAGTGCAAGTGAATGGGGCCTTCCATCCGCCAGGTCAACCCTTTGCAAGCCTAAAGGGCCCTGCAGCCACCAGGTGTACCCCAGGTAAGAGAATGGGGCCTTGCAGCCACCAGGTCAACCCCAGGTAACCGAGTGGGGCTTTACAGTCAACATGTCAACCCCCTGCAAGCCTATGGGGCCCTGCAGGCACCAGGTCAACCCCAGGCCAGCGAATGGGGCCTTGCAGCCTCCAGGTCAACCCAATGCAAGTGAATGGGGCCTGTCCCAAGTGTGGGGGGCACTTGAGGGAGGCTTAGGGCCCTGGCAGTTGTGCGGGGTCTGCGTCCGCATTTCCAGTGGTTTTTTGGGAGTGAAGCCCAGGTTGGCAGCATGTCCGGGCACCAGGTCAACCCCAGGAATGCCTAGGGGGACTTTTGGAGCCCAGTTCAACCCCAGGCAACCGAATGGGGCCTTGCATCCACCAGGTCAACCCCAGGCAAGTGAATGGGGCCTTGCAGCCACCAAATCAACCCCAGGTAAGCGAATGGGTCCTTGCATCAACCAGGTCAACCTCCTCCAAGCCTATGGGGCCCTGCATCCACCAGGTGAACCGAAGGTAAGGGAATAGGGCCTTGCAGCCACCAGGTCCACCCCAGGTAAGCGAATGGGGCCTTGCAGACACCAGGTCAACCCAATGCAAGCGAATGCGGCTTTGAAGCCACCAGGTCAAGCCCATTTAAGTGAATGGGGCCTTGCAGCCACCAGGTTATCCCCAGGGAAGCGAATGGGGCCTTGAAGCCACCAGGTCAAACCCCTGCAAGCCTATGGGGCCCTGCATCCATCAGGTTAACCCCAGGTATGCCTAACGGGACTTTTGGAGCCCTCGTCAACCCCAGGCAAGCGAATGCGGCGTTGCAGTGACCAGGTCCACGCCAGGCAAGTGAATGGGGACTTGGAGCCACCAGGTTAACCCCTTTGCAACATAATGGGGCTTTGCAGCCACCAGGTCAACCCCAGGCAAGCGAAAGGGGCCTTGCAGTCACCAGATCAACCCCAAAGAAGCCTACTGGGCCTTGCAGCCACCAGATCAAACCCAAACAAGCCTACGGGGCCTTGCACACACCAGGTCAAACCAATGCAAGCGAATGTGGCCTTGCAGCCACCAGGTCAAACCCCTTCAAGCCTATAGGGACCTGCAGCCACCTGGTCAACCCCAGGCATACCTAAGGGGACTTTTGGAGCCCACGTCAACCCCAGGAAAGCGAATGGGGCCTTGCAGTGACCAGGTCAACCCCCGGAAATAGAAAGGGTTCTTGCAGCCACCAGATTTAACCCCGCCAAGTGAATAGGGCCTTGCATCCACCAGGTCAACCCCAGGCAAGTGAATGGGGCCTTTCAGCCACCAGGTTAATCCCAGGAAAGCGAATGGGGGCTTGCAGGCACCAGGTCAACCCCAGGCAAGCCTACGGGGCTTTGCAGACACCAGGTCAACCCAATGCAAATTAATGGGGCCTTGCAGCCACCAGGTCAACACCAGGCAAGTGAATGGGGCCTTGCAGCCACCAGGTGTAACCCAAAAAGCCTATGGGGCCTCGCAGGGACCAGATCAAACCTGTGCAAGCGAATGGGGCCTTGCATTGAACCAGGTCAACCCCTTGCAAGCCTATGGGGCCCTGCAGCCACCACTTGAACCCCAGGTAAGTGAATGGGGCCTTGGAGTCACCAGGTTAACTCCAAGTAAGCGCACGGGGCCTTGCAGACACCAGGTCAACCCCAGGTAAGCGAAAGGGGCCTTGCAGACACCAGGTCACCCCAATGCAAGCGTATGTGGTCTTGCAGCCAGCAGGTCAACCCCCTGCAAGCCTATGGGGCCCTGTATCCACCAGGTGAACTCCAGATAAGTGAATGGGGCCTTGCAGCCACCAGATCAACCCCAGGGGCCTTGCAGACACGAGGTCAACCCAATGCTAGTGAATGGGGCCTTGCAGACATCAGATTAACCCCAGGCAAGCGGATGGGGCATGGCAGCCACCAGGTCAACCCCAGGTAAGCGAATGGGGCCTTGCATCGACCAGGTCAACCCCCTGCAAGCGTATGGGGCCCTGCAGGAACCAGGTGAACCCCAGGTAAGTGAATGGGTCCTTGCAGCCACCAGGTTAACCCCAGGCATGCCTAAGAGGACATTCCGAGCCCACGTCAACCCGAGGCAAGCGAACGGGATCTTGCAGTGACCAGGTCAACCCCTTGCAAGCCTATGGGGCCCTGCAGCCACCACTTGAACCCCAGGTAAGTGAGTGGGGCCTTGGAGTCATCAGGTTGACCTCAGGTAAGCGCACGGGGCCTTGCAGACACCAGGTCAACCCCAGGTAAAGCGAATGGGGCCTTGCAGCCACCAGGTCAACCCTAGGTAAGCGAATAGGGCCTTGGAGGCACCAGGTCAACCCCCTGAAAGTGAATGGGGCCTTGCAGCCACCAGTTGTAACTCAGGTAAGCCTACGGGGCCTTGCAGCCACCAGGTAAACGCAATGCAAGCGAATGGGGCCTAGCAGCCACCAGGTTAACCCCAGGCAAGCGAACGGGGCCTAGCCGCCACCACGTCACCCCAGGCAAGCGAATGAGGAGTTCCATCCACGAGGTCAACCCCAGGCAAGTGAATGGGGCCTTGTACCCACCATGTCAACCCAATGCAAGCGAATGGGGGCTTGCAGCAACCAGGTCAATCCCCTGGAAGCGAATGGGGCCTTGTAGACACCAGGTCAATCCCCTGCAAGCGAATGGGACCTTGCAGCCACCAGGTCCACCCCAGCCAAGCGAATGGGGGCTTGCAGCCACCAGGTCAACTCCCGGCAAGCGAATGGGGCGTGCTAGACACCAGGTCAACCTAACGCAAGCGAATGGGGCCCTGCAGCCACCAGTACAACCCCAGGCAAGCGAATGGGGCCTTGCATTTACAAGGTCAACCCCAGGCAACTGAATGGGGAATTGCAGCCACGAGGTCAACCCCAGGCAAGTGAATTGGGCCTTGCAGACACCAGGCTAACCCCAGGAAAGCAAATGGGAGTTTGCAGCCACCAGGTCAACCCCAGGTACGCGAATGGGGCATTGCAGCAACCAGGTCAACCCAATTCAAGCGAATGGGGCATTGCAGCCACCAGGTCAACCCTAGGTAAGCGAATGGGGCCTTGGAGCCACCAGGTCCACCCCAGGCAAGAGAATGGGGCCTTGCAGCCACATAGTCTACCCCAGGTAAGCGAATGGGGCCTTGCAGACACCAGGTCAACCCGATGGAAGTGAATGGGGCTTTGCAGCCACCCGGTGAACCCCAGCCAAGTGAATGTGTCCTTGCAGCCACCAGGCCAAACCCAAATAAGCGAATGGGGCCTTGCAACAAGCAAGTCAACCCCCTGCAAGTCTATGGGCCCCTCCAGCCACCAGGTCAACACCAGGTAAGTGAATTGGGCCTTGCAGCCTCCAGGTCTACCCCAGGTAAGCGAATGGGGACTTGCATACACCAGGTTAACCCAATGCAAGCGAATAGGGCCTTGCAGCCACCAGAAAAACCCCAGGCAACTGAATGGGGCATTGCAGCCACCAGGTCAAACCCAGGCAAGCCTACGGGGTCTTGCAGACACCAGGTCAACCCAATGCAAGCGAATGGGGCCTTGCAGCCACCAAGTCAACCCCAAGCAAGCGAATGGGGCCTTGCAGCCTCCAGGTCAACCCCCTGCAAGCCTATGGGGCCCTGCATGCACCAGGTCAACCCCAAGCAAGCAAATGGGGCCTGGCCCAGGTGGGCGGGGGCACTCCTTGGAGGCTTAAGCCAGGGCGGGGGGGGCACCACTTCCGGTGGTTTTTTGGGAGTGAAGCCCAGGGCGGCAGCATGTCCGGGCACCAGGTCAATCCCAGGCATGCCTAGGGGGACTATTGGAGACCAGGTCAACC
>NW_028324852.1:0-5514 GCF_052110815.1 Crocodylus siamensis
TGAAGCCCAGGTCGGCAGCAAGTCTGGGCACCAGGACAACCCCAGGCATGCCTAGGGGGACCTTTGGAGCCCAGGTCAACCCCAGGCAAGCGAATGGGGCCTTGCAGACACCAGGTAAACTCGAGGCAAGTGAATGGGGCTTTGCAGACACCAGGTGAATCCCAGGCAAGCGACTGGGGCCTATGCAGCCACCAGGTCAACCCCGGGCAAGCGAGTTGGGCCTTGCAGCTGCCAGGACGACCCCCTGCAAGTCTATGGGGCCGTGCAGCCACCAGGTCAACCTCAGGCAAGTGAATGGGGCCTGGCCGAGGTGGGGGGGGCACTTGTTGGAGGCTTAAGTCCTGGGTGGGCGGGGCACTTGATGGAGGCTTAAGGCCCTGGCGGTTGTGCGGAGTCCTGCGTCCGCACTCCCGGTGGTTTTTTGGGAGTGAAGCACAAGGGCGGCAGCCATGTCCGGGTTCCAGGTCAACCCCAGGCATGCCTAGGGGGACTTTTGGAGCCCAGGTCAACCCCAGGCAAGCTAAAGGGGCCTTGCAGCCAGCAGGTCAACCCCAGGTAAGCGAATGGGGCCTTGCAGCCACCAGATGAACCCTGGAAACGGAACGGGGCCTGGCCCAGGTGGGGGGGCACTTGTTGGAGGCTTAAGCACATGTCGGGGGGGCACTTGATGGAAGCTTAAGCCCCTGGCGGTTGTGAGGGTCCTGCGTCCGCACTCCCAGTGTTTTTTTGGGAGTGAAGCCCAGGACAGCAGCAAGTCCGGTCACCAGGTCAACTCCAGGCATGCGTAGGGGAACTTTTGGAGCCCAGGTCAACCCTAGGCAAGTGAATGGGGCCTTGCAGACACCAGGTAAACTCAAGGCAAGTGAATGGGGCCTTGCAGACAGCACGTCAACCCCAGGCAAGCGATTGGGGCCCTGCAGCCACCAGGTCAACCCCATGCAAGTGAATGGGGCCTTGCAGCCACCAGGTCAAGCCGGGCAACTTAAATGGGCCTGGCCTAGGTGGTGGGGGCACTCCTTGCAGGCTTAAGTCCGCGTGGGGGGGGGGACTTGGTGGAGGATTAAGACCCTGGCGGTTGTCGGGGTCCTGCTTCTGCCTTTCCAGTGGTTTTTCGGGAGTTAAGCCCAGGGCGGCAGCAAGTCCGGGCACCAGGACAACCCCAGGCATGCCAGGGGGACTTTTGGAGCCCAGGTCAACCCCAGGCAAGCTAATGGGGCCTTGCAGACACCAGGTCAACCCAAGGCAAGCGAATGGGGCCTAGCAGGCACCAAGACAAACCCAGGTATGCGAATGGGGCCTTGCAGCCAGGAGGTCAACCCCAGGTAAGCGAATGGGGCCTTGCAGCCACCAGAACAACCCTGGGAAGGGAATGGGGCCTGGCCCAGGTGGGGGGGGCACTTGTTGGAGGCTTAAGCCCGTGCGGGGGGCACTTGATAGAGGCTTAAGCCCCTGGCAGTTGTGAGGGTCCTGCGTCCGCACTCCCGGTGGTTTTTTGGGAGTGAAGGCCAGGGCGGCAGCAAGTCCGGTCACCAGGTCAACCCAAGGCATGCCTAGGGGAACTTTTGGAGCCCAGGTCAACCCCAGGCAAGCGAATGGGGCCTTGCAGACACCAGGTAAACTCGGGGCAAGTGAATGGGGCCTTGCAGACAGCAGGTGAATCCCAGGCAAGCGACTGGGGCCTTGCAGCCACCAGGTCAAGCCCGGGCAAGCGAGTGGGGCCTTGCAGCTGCCAGGACGACCCCCTGCAAGCCTATGGGGCCCTGCAGCCACCAGGTCAACCTCAGGCAAGTGAATGGGGCCTGGCCCAGGTGCGGGGGGCACTCCTTGGAGGCTTAAGTCCGGATGGGGGGGGCACTTGATGGAAGCTTAAGGCCCTTGTGTTTGTGGGGGTCCTGTGTCCACATTCCCAGTGGTTTTTTGGGAGTGAAGCACAAGGGCGGAAGCAAGTCCGGGCTCCAGGACAACCCCAGGCATGCCTAGGGGGACTTTTGGAGCCCAGGTCAACCCCAGGCAAGCTAAAGGGGCCTTGCAGCCAGCAGGTCAACTAGCCTATGGGGCCCTGGGAAGGGAATGGGGCCTGGCCCAGATGGGGGGGCACTTGTTGGAGGCTTAAGCCCGTGTCGGGGGGGCACTTCATGGAGGCTTAAGCCCCTAGCGGTTGTGAGGGTCCTGCGTCCGCACTCCCGGTGGTTTTTCGGGAGTGAAGCCCAGGGCGGGAGCAAGTCCGGTCACCAGGTCAACCCAAGGCATGCCTAGGGGAACTTTTGGAGCCCAGGTCAACCCTAGGCAAGCGAATGGGGCCTTGCAGACACCAGGTAAACTCGAGGCAAGTGAATGGGGCCTTGCAGACACCAGGTGAATCCCAGGCAAGCGACTGGGGCCTTGCAGCCACCAGGTCAACCCCGGGCAAGCGAGTTGGGCCTTGCAGCTGCCAGGACGACCCCCTGCAAGTCTATGGGGCCGTGCAGCCACCAGGTCAACCTCAGGCAAGTGAATGGGGCCTGGCCCAGGTGCGGGGGGCACTCCTTGGAGGCTTACGTCCGGATGGGGGGGGGCACTTGATGGAAGCTTAAGGCCCTTGTGTTTGTGGGAGTCCTGTGTCCACATTCCCAGTGGTTTTTTGGGAGTGAAGCACAAGGGCGGCAGCCAGTCCGGGTTCCAGGACAACCCCAGGCATGCCTAGGGGGACTTTTGGAGCCCAGGTCAACCCCAGGCAAGCTAAAGGGGCCTTGCAGCCAGCAGGTCAACCCCAGGTAAGCGAATGGGGCCTTGCAGCCACCAGATGAACCCTGGAAACGGAACGGGGCCTGGCCCAGGTGGGGGGGCACTTGTTGGAGGCTTAAGCACATGTCGGGGGGGCACTTGATGGAAGCTTAAGCCCCTGGCGGTTGTGAGGGTCCTGCGTCCGCACTCCCAGTGGTTTTTTGGGAGTGAAGCCCAGGACAGCAGCAAGTCCGGTCACCAGTTCAACTCCAGGCATGCGTAGGGGAACTTTTGGAGCCCAGGTCAACCCTAGGCAAGTGAATGGGGCCTTGCAGACACCAGGTAAACTCAAGGCAAGTGAATGGGGCCTTGCAGGGACAGCAGGTCATGGGGCCTGGCCCCAGGCAAGCGATTGGGGCCCTGCAGCCACCAGGTCAACCCCATGCAAGTGAATGGGGCCTTGCAGCCACCAGGTCAAGCCGGGCAACTTAAATGGGCCTGGCTTAGGTGGTGGGGGCACTCCTTGCAGGCTTAAGTCCGCGTGGGGGGGGGACTTGGTGGAGGATTAAGACCCTGGCGGTTGTCGGGGTCCTGCTTCTGCCTTTCCAGTGGTTTTTCGGGAGTTAAGCCCAGGGCGGCAGCAAGTCCGGGCACCAGGACAACCCCAGGCATGCCAGGGGGACTTTTGGAGCCCAGGTCAACCCCAGGCAAGCTAATGGGGCCTTGCAGACACCAGGTCAACCCAAGGCAAGCGAATGGGGCCTAGCAGGCACCAAGGCAAACCCAGGTATGCGAATGGGGCCTTGCAGCCAGGAGGTCAACCCCAGGTAAGCGAATGGGGCCTTGCAGCCACCAGAACAACCCTGGGAAGGGAATGGGGCCTGGCCCAGATGGGGGGGCACTTGTTGGAGGCTTAAGCCCGTGTCGGGGGGGCACTTCATGGAGGCTTAAGTCCCTGGCAGTTGTGAGGGTCCTGCGTCCGCACTCCCGGTGGTTTTTTGGGAGTGAAGGCCAGGGCGGCAGCAAGTCCGGTCACCAGGTCAACCCAAGGCATGCCTAGGGGAACTTTTGGAGCCCAGGTCAACCCTAGGCAAGCGAATGGGGCCTTGCAGACACCAGGTAAACTCGAGGCAAGTGAATGGGGCCTTGCAGACAGCAGGTGAATCCCAGGCAAGCGACTGGGGCCTTGCAGCCACCAGGTCAAGCCCGGGCAAGCGAGTGGGGCCTTGCAGCTACCAGGACGACCCCCTGCAAGCCTATGGGGCCCTGCAGCCACCAGGTCAACCTCAGGCAAGTGAATGGGGCCTGGCCCAGGTGCGGGGGGCACTCCTTGGAGGCTTAAGTCCGGATGGGAGGGGCACTTGATGGAAGCTTAATGCCCTGGTGTTTGTGGGGGTACTGCGTCCACATTCCCAGTGGTTTTTTGGGAGTGAAGCACAAGGGTGGAAGCAAGTCCGGGCTCCAGGACAACCCCAGGCATGCCTAGGGGGACTTTTGGAGCCCAGGTCAACCCCAGGCAAGCTAAAGGGGCCTTGCAGCCAGCAGGTCAACCCTGGGAAGGGAATGGGGCCTGGCCCAGGTGGGGGGGGGCACTTGTTGGAGGCTTAAGCCCGTGTCGGGGGGGGCACTTCATGGAGGCTTAAGCCCCTAGCGGTTGTGAGGGTCCTGCGTCCGCACTCCCGGTGGTTTTTTGGCAGTGAAGCCCAGGGCGGGAGCAAGTCCGGTCACCAGGTCAACCCAAGGCATGCCTAGGGGAACTTTTGGAGCCCAGGTCAACCCTAGGCAAGCGAATGGGGCCTTGCAGACACCAGGTAAACTCGAGGCAAGTGAATGGGGCCTTGCAGACACCAGGTGAATCCCAGGCAAGCGACTGGGGCCTTGCAGCCACCAGGTCAACCCCGGGCAAGCGAGTTGGGCCTTGCAGCTGCCAGGACGACCCCCTGCAAGTCTATGGGGCCGTGCAGCCACCAGGTCAACCTCAGGCAAGTGAATGGGGCCTGGCCCAGGTGCGGGGGGCACTCCTTGGAGGCTTACGTCCGGATGGGGGGGGCACTTGATGGAAGCTTAAGGCCCTTGTGTTTGTGGGAGTCCTGTGTCCACATTCCCAGTGGTTTTTTGGGAGTGAAGCACAAGGGCGGCAGCCAGTCCGGGTTCCAGGACAACCCCAGGCATGCCTAGGGGGACTTTTGGAGCCCAGGTCAACCCCAGGCAAGCTAAAGGGGCCTTGCAGCCAGCAGGTCAACCCCAGGTAAGCGAATGGGGCCTTGCAGCCACCAGATGAACCCTGGAAACGGAATGGGCCTGGCCCAGGTGGGGGGGCACTTGTTGGAGGCTTAAGCACATGTCGGGGGGGCACTTGATGGAAGCTTAAGCCCCTGGCGGTTGTGAGGGTCCTGCGTCCGCACTCCCAGTGGTTTTTTGGGAGTGAAGGCCAGGGCGGCAGCAAGTCCGGTCACCAGGTCAACCCAAGGCATGCCTAGGGGAACTTTTGGAGCCCAGGTCAACCCTAGGCAAGCGAATGGGGCCTTGCAGACACCAGGTAAACTCGAGGCAAGTGAATGGGGCCTTGCAGACAGCAGGTGAATCCCAGGCAAGCGACTGGGGCCTTGCAGCCACCAGGTCAAGCCCGGGCAAGCGAGTGGGGCCTTGCAGCTACCAGGACGACCCCCTGCAAGCCTATGGGGCCCTGCAGCCACCAGGTCAACCTCAGGCAAGTGAATGGGGCCTGGCCCAGGTGCGGGGGGCACTCCTTGGAGGCTTAAGTCCGGATGGGAGGGGCACTTGATGGAAGCTTAATGCCCTGGTGTTTGT
>NW_028324853.1:0-6755 GCF_052110815.1 Crocodylus siamensis
CTTCTGCTGTGTTTAATCTGATCTGCTTCAGCTTCATTTGCTTTCTTTCCTTTGCCTGATGTCATGTCTGCCAAGGTTCATTCTGTGGTTACTCAGAAACAGGCTTTTGGGACTTCTGCTAAATTGACTCACAGATTTAAGAAATATACTTTCTTTCTTTTCTAGCTTTAGGCTTTACTCCTATAATCGCTGTGGAGGATTACGAGAAGGAAGGGATCCGCATGACGTGTCAATCATCTGAGTGGTACCCAGAGCCCCAGGTGCTGTGGAGAAATGCCCAGGGGCATCATATAGCATCGCTTTCTGAAATCAAATCCCCAAAGGTGAATGGCCTGTTTGAAACAGAAATTTCTCTTGTCATAAACAGACATTCAAATCAAAACTTGTCCTGTTGGATCAGGAACAGCCTCCTTGACCAGGAGAAGGAATCAGCAATTCATATATCAGGTCAGTTTCCATCCAAACCCGACAGTGAACCTCCTCCCCTGGAAACCAAGTGAAACAAGAAGCAAACACACACATGGCTAGCATTTCCACGGGGTCATGATAGAAATCCATTGAACTGTGTGTTTGCATGTATCTGAACCTGGATTTTATCTGCCTCGAACTTCTGAAATTTTACCTTAAAGAAACTGGCAGACGCAGTCACTCAAACTATCATCGAGTCCAGCTCCCTGCCCCAGGGGCATTAAGTCACCAGGGATCACAGGATCCCAGCAATATAAACATCCGAGTGTCTCTTGAAGGTGTTCGAAGTAGGTGCTTGAGCCACCTCCGGCACCAGTCTATTCCAGACCTTGGGGGCTTGGACAGTAAAGAAGTTCTTCCTTATGTCCAGCCGGAAATGGTCATGGAGGAGTTTGTGACCATTTGACCTTATCATCCCTTGGGGCGCTCTGGTGATTCCCACCGATCCTGGTGAGACCCCTGTGAAACTTGTAGGTGGGCACCAGATCTCCCCGAGCCTGCGCTTTTCCAGGCTGAAGAGTCTCATAGCTCTTAGCCTCTCATCATACGGTCAGGAAAAGAGACCTTGGCCCCCCCGCCCAGTTCAGGTTTGACTCGACCCTCCCCTCAGCCCCCACTCCTGCTTCAGGTCCGAACCCACTCCCCAGCTACCCCACTTCAGGTCCAGCGCCACCCCACCCAGTACGGATCTGACCCTGGCCTCTCCACCCCTTTTTTGGGTATGAGCCAGCTTTCCCCTCCCCGCTTTGGGTTTGACCCTGTTTCCCACCCCCACTTCGGTTCTGACTCCACATGCCCCCGCTCCGCCTGTTTGGGTCTTATTCTGCCCTGCTTCGGTTCTGCCCCCACCACCCATAAACCCCTTGTTTGGATCTGACGCTGCCCACCCCGCTTTGCATAGTAGCACGCTCCCCACCTCCACCCTGGTTTGGGTCTGAAACGTCTCCCTGCACCCTCCGCAACACTGAGGGTCCTACCCCGCCCCCTCAGTTCAGGTATGACCTCACCCCTCCTCCTTTCCGGTTTAGATCCAACCCCGTCCCCCCTGCTTTGGGTCCACCCCCTGGTCGGTTCAGGTCCGACTGCATTTCCCACACCTCCCCCGCAGTTCAGGTTCAACCCTACCCCCCACCCCTCCCTTTGGTTCTGATCCTGCTCCACCCTTCCACCCCACTTCAGGTCTGACACCACTCCCCCCGGTTCGGGTCTGATCCCAGCACCCCACTCCCCCCGACTTTAGGTCTGAACTCATTCCTCAGTTCCCACCTCCCCCGCTTCAGGTGTGATCCACCCCCCTGGTAGGGCTCAAAACCTGCCCCCCCGAACCCCACTTTCAGGTCTAATCCCACTTCCCCCCGCTTTGGTTTTGACCAGTCTTTCCCCCATTCTCCCCACTTCTGCTCCAACTCTGCTCCCTCCCCCCAGTTTTGGTCTCACCGCCCCTCCGACCCCCGGTTCTGTCCAGCCCCACCGCCTTCCCCCACACTATTCGCATCTGCTCCAGCTCCCTTATCCCAGCTCAGATCTGACCTCACTTTGCCCCTCCTCCCCACTTCATGTCCAAACCCACACACCCCCTGCCACCATTTGGTTCCCACCCTGGCTTTTCTGAATGGAGGACCCCTTAGCATATAGTTCTGTAAGTGTGATTTTTTTTTTGGCTTTTATTCACTGTTTAGATGCATAATAGTGCTTATCCTAGACCTTCCTCCTGAGCATGCTTAGTATACTGTGCTATGGCTGTGAAGATACTGGAGTATTTATGTAATTCCACATAGATCCCAAAGCTTTTCGCAGAAAAAAAAGACCTATGGCTGGCAGTTGTGTGATGATAGAGAACATGAAGGAGGATTTAAAGTATTTCTGGATTTTGTTTCTAGCATATTCACATAAAGATTGATCCTCTTCCATTACAGGTAGAAAAACTATCCAAACATGGCATAATTGCCAAAAATTGCAGTTATATGGCTAAATAATTTCCACTTAGCCATGTAAGGGTGAGCTAGCATGTTTCCTGTTTATTCATGATAAATCACTATGGAAAGTCAGGTTATTAAAGCATATTTCTGATGTTTTGCAACTCTAGGAGTTGCTGCTCTCATTCATGTCTCAGGCAACTCCTGAGAGGAACTATTAGTGGATGGCCTTGGAATAAATACATTTAATTTTTTTTCACCAATAAGAAATTAAAGCAAGCCCTGGGCATCTTGTTTTTCAGTTCTCTTCTTTCCCCATGTGAATCCCTGGATGGTGGCGCTGAGCGTGATCCTAGTGGTTGTGTTAAGTTTCACAATCCTGAATGTATATCTCTTCAAAATAAAAGGTAAATACAGGGTGGGGGGGATATATAGTATAGTTAGTGAATAATTTCATTCTAATAAATCAAAGCGTGTATGAATAAGATTTTACTGCAGACAAGCAAACGGAGGCAGGTAGGCACTGTGCCACACACCAAACCTCCAGCACAGCAAAGTGCAGTTGGCAGGGGGTGTTGCTTATCTGTGGGTGGGGGGAATCAGAGGTTACAAAAAGCCTTCTCCCCAAGTCCCCAGTGGACACTTACCCCTCCCATCTGATCCAGTGGCCATTTTTAACTCTAACTGCCCCCTAACTTCCCCAAATGTCTATACATACCATTAAGGAAAAGTGGAGCTGTTATTCTGTTAAAACTTCTATAAATTTCTGTCCTTGAAATAGAGATATGCCTTCTGACACACATCTCTACACCCATATGGTTAGCCAAACACTACAGAATATTTAATGTCATGCCCCCAGTAATCTATGTAAGTAAACAGCTGGTCAGCACCACTGGGGTAGGTGGGGGCTACTTTTCCAGTGCTCTCTTCTGGTTTCGGAAGCAAATGAGCTTTTCTAGAACTTGAGAAAACTCAAGAATCTCAAGTCTTTAGACTCTAGCACCTGACCTACCAGCGCTCCAGAGATGCCCATTGTTTAGAGACCAGTGGGTACTAGATCCCATCCTGAAACCACTAGAGGGATTTATGTATCACCAGAACATCTCCCCACACAGCTACATGGGAAAAGTACAATACCATCCCCAGACACAAGTACTACTTGGAGCTTGCCCCTTCTACCCTGGAGCTCTTGAGCACAGGCTTCATCCATCTTAGGCTGTCAGACCAGTCATGCTACCATACAGGCCACCTCAGCAAACTTCGACCCACTTTTCTCTTAGAGCATCAAAACTCCTAAAAATTTCATGATTTTTAGAAGGCAGTGGACATGCACGCAAACTTGATTCACCCGGTCCCATATATTCAAATTCTTAAAAAGCAGATCAAAGCAAGTTAGCACAGTTGAAGTAAATATAAAAGAGTTTCCCACTTCTCTCGCCCATGCACACCAATGAGGATAGGCAGAAAAGAGTCAGAGTTCTCAGCAACTGGACCCTGGATACTACTGGTGGTATGTGGATAAGCACCACAGAGAGGTTGTTGCACAGAGCACAAAGTGCCAGGCTTAAACTTATGAAGTTGTAATGAAGCACTTAATCAATGTATCTTTTTTTTTCAATCCAGGAAGCCTTCAACGAGAACTTGGTAAGTTTTTTCTGTGTCCAGCACAGGTTGTTCCACGGTATTCACTGTAGGCTAGAGCTAGCTCTTAGATTCATACTCTCCATGCTAGAAAGAACAGAAAACCGACAGCAACACTAAGATGCCCTTGGTCGTGAATGCTTTGCTGAGAGCCCTCAGGCACTCCTTCCTGGCCTCTGTCATCGTTATTATCCCAGAGCACTGCCGCGGTTGCAGCAGTTCATGGAGTGAAATTGGAACATGAATGTAACTGGAGATGCAGCCATTAATTAGTTTGAACCAAAGCTTGAGGTGCCATCTCAGTGTGGTTGGGAATCATTGAAGATACTTCAACATGTCTCATGTATACAAGGTACCCCAAGTCATGGAGAAAATAGGCATCTTTATTCTGTACCTACTAGAAACTTCTCGGTCAGGTCAGAGAGAATGACTAATGGCAATCCAGCTTAGATGGCAATAACGGGAGTATCTCTGGAGCCAGGCCCTCCCCTGGGAAATGGGACAGGAGGTCCAAGTCAGTGGCGTCTTTGGATACTGAGGCTCCCTGGCAGGGCTGTGCAAAATTTTGCCACCAGTTTTGTTTCAGTGCTGTTTCCACCTGGTTCAAGGTTGAAACAGGCAAAATCAAAATTAAACAGATATAGTCAAAACAACCTCGAAAGAAAACGAGGCAAGTCAAAATGTTTCAACGTTTCGCCCATAGGCTATAATAGGGAATGATGAAACAGCCTATAACTTTGCCATGTCTTGCCAGATTTGGATAAGACTTGCAGAAATGGTAGCCACTTCTGAGGGCATAATGCACACCAAGCTTCAAGAAGATAGGTGGAGGGGATTCAGAGAAACTTCACTCCAAAATCTTGAGGCTATAGCATCGCACTTCTGGCTCATGTTCATACTGTGGCCAATTATTATCCCTGGGTCTTGGTGACAAGTGATGGGGGATCTTCGGTCCTGCTGCCTGATGAGAGGCAGCAGTTGCACAAGCACCCATGTCACGAGTTTTGCCTGTCAGCAGTTGGCGTGCAGGGCCCCAGAGCCCCCCTGCACCGATCTCCTCAAGAGCTGACAGGAGTCATAGCCGCAGCCTAGCAGCCAGGCCTGCAGTGGTTTCCCCTCCCCTGCGCCCCGAGACAGACAGTTACACAAACACCCCTGACACGAGTTTTGCTTGTCCCCAGCTTGGGGTACAGTTTCCCCCAAACCCCTGCACCAATCTCCTTGAAAATTAGCAGGCTTCTTGGCCTCAGCAGGGGCTAGTATGCCTGCAGTTTTGACTCCACTGTGGGTTAACACATTCATGTGTCGTGAGTTTAACTTTGAAGATTTTGGGGTACAGTTTCCCGGTACAGTTTCCCTGAACTCTGCACCTACCTGCTTGAACCGTGGCAGGCTTTGTTACCTCAGCAGGGGCTACCATTCCTGTAGTTTTGACCCCGCTGCATCTTAACACATACACGTGACATGAGTTTTGCTCTGAAGATTTTGGGGTGCAGTTTCTCTGAATCCTCCGCATCTATCTTCTGAAATTTTGGCACGCTTCATGTCCTCAGAAGGGACTACCGACAAGTTTCATTGAAATCAGGCCAGTAAAGACACAGTTATAGCCTGTTGACCTTCCCCATTATATCCTATGGGTTGAAACGTCAATACAGGGTCAAAACAGCAGAATGGTTTGACAGAAAGGAACAGAACAGCCGTTTCGACTCAAGACAAACGTCAAAATGAAACGCTGTTCTGTCGAAATGTCCACACGCTGGTCGAAAAGGAGTGCTTCCATTTTGAACGGCCCTATTCCCTGGTCACTGCAATTTAGAGAGTGACCTAAATATTTGACAACACTTTGATGGATGAGGTCTGTATGGATTTACTGACATGAAAAGACAGTGTCCCAGTTAGTCCAGTTGCCCCATTTGTGTCCAGCATCACTCTGGTCATTCCTGGCTTTTGCTTGGGCCAGATGCTCCTCATCCAAGAATCCTTTTACAACTGCATTTGTTCAGATAAATGCTCACCACTATTTCTCTTCATTTCAGGGTGGAAAAGAGCTGTGATCTGTCCAGGTAATGAAAGTTCATATTGAATTAATGGTCTTTTCCTGTTATTTCAATTCCCTTTGTTTCCTGTCCAGGCAAATTCTTAGGCTCACTAATAGTTTGTGGCAAGAAGTACTTTTTATTATGGTCAAAGAACTCAAAGTCTTCTATGGCCAGATTTTTTTGGAAGGAACCTAGAAGTCCCCACCACACGCAGCATTTTCTGTTTCCCCCTTGTGAGTGGAAATGGCAGGTTTTAATCATGTAAGTGTCAATTCCTCTTTTGCACAGGTAGAAATACTATTTCCCCTGGCAGCCTGGACATGTAACTATACCTGTGTTGTCTGAGCATGTGCAGCTTGTGATGTGTGTGTGGTCCTCTGACAGAAAACCTGTCTCAGAGTCTGTGTCTCAGTTATTAATTACAGCACACTGAAGGTTTAGATCTATTTTGTCCCAATGTGACATTGCAGGCAATAATGCCTTGTTCATGCATCTCTTCTAATGAGTTCTCATGTCTGATTCTGTGGTTGCTTTCAGGGCTGGGACAAACCGCACCGCCTTTGGAAAAAGGTACAATGTTCAGATTCTATCAATTGCCAAGTCTCTCCAGCACTGGGAACCTATTAATTTATATCTTGTAATAGATGAATACTACTGAGTTTAATATAGGTATTAATTGTCAATTAATATT
>NW_028324854.1:2500-22214 GCF_052110815.1 Crocodylus siamensis
TTCCAAGCAGTTTAGACCAGTCTAAACCGGTCTAAAGTGCTTTGCTAACGCGTTAAAACCGGTCTAAACCAGTTTTCACCGCTTCCCGAGGCTCTTCCAAGCAGTTTAGACCAGTCTAAACCGGTCTAAAGTGCTTTGCTAACGCGTTAAAACCGGTCTAAACCAGTTTTCACCGCTTCCCGAGGCTCTTCCAAGCAGTTTAGACCAGTCTAAACCGGTCTAAAGTGCTTTGCTAACGCGTTAAAACCGGTCTAAACCAGTTTTCACCGGTTCCCGAGGCTCTTCCAAGCAGTTTAGACCAGTCTAAACCGGTCTAAAGTGCTTTGCTAACGCGTTAAAACCGGTCTAAACCAAACCGGTTCCCGAGGCTCTTCCAAGCTTTGCAGTTTAGACCAGTCTAAACCGGTCTAAAGTGCTTTGCTAACGCGTTAAAACCGGTCTAAACCAGTTTTCACCGGTTCCCGAGGCTCTTCCAAGCAGTTTAGACCAGTCTAAACCGGTCTAAATTGCTTTGCTAACGCGTTAAAACTGGTCTAAACCAGTTTTAACCGCTTCCCGAAGCTGTTTCAGCCAGTTTGAACCAGTCTAAACCGGTCTAAAGTGCTTTGCTAACGCGTTAAAACCGGTCTAAACCAGTTTTCCCCGCTTCCCGAGGCTCTTCCAAGCAGTTTAGACCAGTCTAAACCGGTCTAAAGTGCTTTGCTAACGCGTTAAAACCGGTCTAAACCAGTTTTCACCGGTTCCCGAGGCTCTTCCAAGCAGTTTAGACCAGTCTAAACCGGTCTAAAGTGCTTTGCTAACGCGTTAAAACCGGTCTAAACCAGTTTTCCCCGCTTCCCGAGGCTCTTCCAAGCAGTTTAGACCAGTCTAAACCGGTCTAAAGTGCTTTGCTAACGCGTTAAAACCGGTCTAAACCAGTTTTCACCGGTTCCCGAGGCTCTTCCAAGCAGTTTAGACCAGTCTAAACCGGTCTAAAGTGCTTTGCTAACGCGTTAAAACCGGTCTAAACCAGTTTTTCCAAGCAGTTTAGACCAGTCTAAACCGGTCTAAAGTGCTTTGCTAACCGTCTAAACCAGTTTTACCGTTCCCGAGGCTCTTCCAAGCAGTTTAGACCGTCTAAACCGGTCTAAAGTGCTTTGCTAACGCGTTAAAACCGGTCTAAACCAGTTTTCACCGCTTCCCGAGGCTCTTCCTAAACCGGTCTAAAGTGCTTTGCTAAGTCTAAACCAGCTCTTCCAAGCAGTTTAGACCAGTCTAAACCGGTCTAAAGTGCTTTGCTAACGCGTTAAAACCGGTCTAAACCAGTTTTCACCGGCTTCCCGAGGCTCTTCCAAGCAGTTTAGACCAGTCTAAACCGGTCTAAAGTGCTTTGCTAACGCGTTAAAACCGGTCTAAACCAGTTTTCACCGCTTCCCGAGGCTCTTCCAAGCAGTTTAGACCAGTCTAAACCGGTCTAAAGTGCTTTGCTAACGCGTTAAAACCGGTCTAAACCAGTTTTCACCGCTTCCCGAGGCTCTTCCAAGCAGTTTAGACCAGTCTAAACCGGTCTAAAGTGCTTTGCTAACGCGTTAAAACCGGTCTAAACCAGTTTTCACCGGTTCCCGAGGCTCTTCCAAGCAGTTTAGACCAGTCTAAACCGGTCTAAAGTGCTTTGCTAACGCGTTAAAACCGGTCTAAACCAGTTTTCACCGCTTCCCGAGGCTCTTCCAAGCAGTTTAGACCAGTCTAAACCGGTCTAAAGTGCTTTGCTAACGCGTTAAAACCGGTCTAAACCAGTTTTCACCGCTTCCCGAGGCTCTTCCAAGCAGTTTAGACCAGTCTAAACCGGTCTAAAGTGCTTTGCTAACGCGTTAAAACCGGTCTAAACCAGTTTTCCCCGCTTCCCGAGGCTCTTCCAAGCAGTTTAGACCAGTCTAAACCGGTCTAAAGTGCTTTGCTAACGCGTTAAAACCGGTCTAAACCAGTTTTCACCGGTTCCCGAGGCTCTTCCAAGCAGTTTAGACCAGTCTAAACCGGTCTAAAGTGCTTTGCTAACGCGTTAAAACCGGTCTAAACCAGTTTTCACCGGTTCCCGAGGCTCTTCCAAGCAGTTTAGACCAGTCTAAACCGGTCTAAAGTGCTTTGCTAACGCGTTAAAACCGGTCTAAACCAGTTTTCCCCGCTTCCCGAGGCTCTTCCAAGCAGTTTAAACCAGTCTAAACCGGTCTAAAGTGCTTTGCTAACGCGTTAAAACCGGTCTAAACCAGTTTTCCACCGCTTCCCGAGGCTCTTCCAAGCAGTTTAGACCAGTCTAAACCGGTCTAAAGTGCTTTGCTAACGCGTTAAAACCGGTCTAAACCAGTTTTCACCGGTTCCCGAGGCTCTTCCAAGCAGTTTAGACCAGTCTAAACCGGTCTAAAGTGCTTTGCTAACGCGTTAAAACCGGTCTAAACCAGTTTTCACCGGTTCCCGAGGCTCTTCCAAGCAGTTTAGACCAGTCTAAACCGGTCTAAAGTGCTTTGCTAACGCGTTAAAACCGGTCTAAACCAGTTTTTTAAAGTAAACCAGTTTTAACCGCCGAAGCTGTTTCAGCCAGTTTGAACCAGTCTAAACCGGTCTAAAGTGCTTTGCTAACGCGTTAAAACCGGTCTAAACCAGTTTTCACCGCTTCCCGAGGCTCTTCCAAGCAGTTTAGACCAGTCTAAACCGGTCTAAAGTGCTTTGCTAACGCGTTAAAACCGGTCTAAACCAGTTTTCACCGGTTCCCGAGGCTCTTCCAAGCAGTTTAGACCAGTCTAAACCGGTCTAAAGTGCTTTGCTAACGCGTTAAAACCGGTCTAAACCAGTTTTCACCGGTTCCCGAGGCTCTTCCAAGCAGTTTAGACCAGTCTAAACCGGTCTAAATTGCTTTGCTAACGCGTTAAAACTGGTCTAAACCAGTTTTAACCGCTTCCCGAAGCTGTTTCAGCCAGTTTGAACCAGTCTAAACCGGTCTAAAGTGCTTTGCTAACGCGTTAAAACCGGTCTAAACCAGTTTTCACCGCTTCCCGAGGCTCTTCCAAGCAGTTTAGACCAGTCTAAACCGGTCTAAAGTGCTTTGCTAACGCGTTAAAACCGGTCTAAACCAGTTTTCACGGTTCCCGAGGCTCTTCCAAGCAGTTTAGACCAGTCTAAACCGGTCTAAAGTGCTTTGCTAACGCGTTAAAACCGGTCTAAACCAGTTTTCACCGGTTCCCGAGGCTCTTCCAAGCAGTTTAGACCAGTCTAAACCGGTCTAAAGTGCTTTGCTAACGCGTTAAAACCGGTCTAAACCAGTTTTCCCCGCTTCCCGAGGCTCTTCCAAGCAGTTTAGACCAGTCTAAACCGGTCTAAAGTGCTTTGCTAACGCGTTAAAACCGGTCTAAACCAGTTTTAACCGCTTCCCGAGGCTCTTCCAAGCAGTTTAGACCAGTCTAAACCGGTCTAAAGTGCTTTGCTAACGCGTTAAAACCGGTCTAAACCAGTTTTCCCCGCTTCCCGAGGCTCTTCCAAGCAGTTTAGACCAGTCTAAACCGGTCTAAAGTGCTTTGCTAACGCGTTAAAACCGGTCTAAACCAGTTTTCCCCGCTTCCCGAGGCTCTTCCAAGCAGTTTAGACCAGTCTAAACCGGTCTAAAGTGCTTTGCTAAAGCGCGTTAAAACCGGTCTAAACCAGTTTTTAACCGGTTCCCGAGGCTCTTCCAAGCAGTTTAGACCAGTCTAAACCGGTCTAAAGTGCTTTGCTAACGCGTTAAAACCGGTCTAAACCAGTTTTCCCCGCTTCCCGAGGCTCTTCCAAGCAGTTTAGACCAGTCTAAACCGGTCTAAAGTGCTTTGCTAACGCGTTAAAACCGGTCTAAACCAGTTTTCACCGGTTCCCGAGGCTCTTCCAAGCAGTTTAGACCAGTCTAAACCGGTCTAAAGTGCTTTGCTAACGCGTTAAAACCGGTCTAAACCAGTTTTCACCGCTTCCCGAGGCTCTTCCAACCAGTTTAGACCAGTCTAAACCGTCTAAATTGCTTTGCTAAACCAGTTTTCACCGTTTTCACTTCCCGAGGCTCTTCCAAGCAGTTTAGACCAGTCTAAACCGGTCTAAAGTGCTTTGCTAACGCGTTAAAACCGGTCTAAACCAACTTCCCGAGGCTCTTAAACCAGTTTAGACCAGTCTAAACCGGTCTAAAGTGCTTTGCTAACGCGTTAAAACCGGTCTAAACCAGTTTTCACCGGTTCCCGAGGCTCTTCCAAGCAGTTTAGACCAGTCTAAACCGGTCTAAAGTGCTTTGCTAACGCGTTAAAACCGGTCTAAACCAGTTTTCACCGCTTCCCGAGGCTCTTCCAAGCAGTTTAGACCAGTCTAAACCGGTCTAAAGTGCTTTGCTAACGCGTTAAAACCGGTCTAAACCAGTTTTCACCGGTTCCCGAGGCTCTTCCAAGCAGTTTAGACCAGTCTAAACCGGTCTAAAGTGCTTTGCTAACGCGTTAAAACCGGTCTAAACCAGTTTTCCCCGCTTCCCGAGGCTCTTCCAAGCAGTTTAGACCAGTCTAAACCGGTCTAAAGTGCTTTGCTAACGCGTTAAAACCGGTCTAAACCAGTTTTCCCCGCTTCCCGAGGCTCTTCCAAGCAGTTTAGACCAGTCTAAACCGGTCTAAAGTGCTTTGCTAACGCGTTAAAACCGGTCTAAACCAGTTTTCCCCGCTTCCCGAGGCTCTTCCAAGCAGTTTAGACCAGTCTAAACCGGTCTAAAGTGCTTTGCTAACGCGTTAAAACCGGTCTAAACCAGTTTTCACCGGTTCCCGAGGCTCTTCCAAGCAGTTTAGACCAGTCTAAACGGTTCCCGAGGCTCTAAAGTTTGCTTTGCTAACGCGTTAAAACCGGTCTAAACCAGTTTTAACCGCTTCCCGAGGCTCTTCCAAGCAGTTTAGACCAGTCTAAACCGGCCTAAATTGCTTTGCTAACGCGTTAAAACTGGTCTAAACCAGTTTTAACCGCTTCCTAACGCGAAGCTGTTTCAGCCAGTTTGAACCAGTCTAAACCGGTCTAAAGTGCTTTGCTAACGCGTTAAAACCGGTCTAAACCAGTTTTCACCGCTTCCCGAGGCTCTTCCAAGCAGTTTAGACCAGTCTAAACCGGTCTAAAGTGCTTTGCTAACGCGTTAAAACCGGTCTAAACCAGTTTTCACCGCTTCCCGAGGCTCTTCCAAGCAGTTTAGACCAGTCTAAACCGGTCTAAAGTGCTTTGCTAACGCGTTAAAACCGGTCTAAACCAGTTTTCCCCGCTTCCCGAGGCTCTTCCAAGCAGTTTAGACCAGTCTAAACCGGTCTAAAGTGCTTTGCTCTTCCAAGCAGTTTAGACCAGTCTAAACCGGTCTAAAGTGCTTTGCTAACGCGTTAAAACCGGTCTAAACCAGTTTTCACCGCTTCCCGAGGCTCTTCCAAGCAGTTTAGACCAGTCTAAACCGGTCTAAAGTGCTTTGCTAACGCGTTAAAACCGGTCTAAACCAGTTTTAACCGCTTCCCGAGGCTCTTCCAAGCAGTTTAGACCAGTCTAAACCGGTCTAAAGTGCTTTGCTAACGCGTTAAAACCGGTCTAAACCAGTTTTCACCGCTTCCCGAGGCTCTTCCAAGCAGTTTAGACCAGTCTAAACCGGTCTAAAGTGCTTTGCTAACGCGTTAAAACCGGTCTAAACCAGTTTTCCCCGCTTCCCGAGGCTCTTCCAAGCAGTTTAGACCAGTCTAAACCGGTCTAAAGTGCTTTGCTAACGCGTTAAAACCGGTCTAAACCAGTTTTCACCGGTTCCCGAGGCTCTTCCAAGCAGTTTAGACCAGTCTAAACCGGTCTAAAGTGCTTTGCTAACGCGTTAAAACCGGTCTAAACCAGTTTCACCGGTTCCCGCTTCCCGAGGCTTTCCAAGCAGTTTAGACCAGTCTCCAAGCAGTTTAACCGGTTCCCGTGCTTTGCTAACGCGTTAAAACCGGTCTAAACCAGCAGTTTAGACCAGTTTCTAAAGTGCTTTGCTAAGACCAGTCTAAACCGGTCTAAAGTGCTTTGCTAACGCGTTAAAACCGGTCTAAACCAGTTTTCACCGGTTCCCGAGGCTCTTCCAAGCAGTTTAGACCAGTCTAAACCGGTCTAAAGTGCTTTGCTAACGCGTTAAAACCGGTCTAAACCAGTTTTCACCGCTTCCCGAGGCTCTTCCAAGCAGTTTAGACCAGTCTAAACCGGTCTAAAGTGCTTTGCTAACGCGTTAAAACCGGTCTAAACCAGTTTTCACCGCTTCCCGAGCTCTTCCAAGCAGTTTAGACCAGTCTAAACCGGTCTAAAGTGCTTTGCTAACGCGTTAAAACCGGTCTAAACCAGTTTTCACCGCTTCCCGAGGCTCTTCCAAGCAGTTTAGACCAGTCTAAACCGGTCTAAAGTGCTTTGCTAACGCGTTAAAACCGGTCTAAACCAGTTTTCACCGGTTCCCGAGGCTCTTCCAAGCAGTTTAGACCAGTCTAAACCGGTCTAAAGTGCTTTGCTAACGCGTTAAAACCGGTCTAAACCAGTTTTCACCGCTTCCCGAGGCTCTTCCAAGCAGTTTAGACCAGTCTAAACCGGTCTAAAGTGCTTTGCTAACGCGTTAAAACCGGTCTAAACCAGTTTTCCCCGCTTCCCGAGGCTCTTCCAAGCAGTTTAGACCAGTCTAAACCGGTCTAAAGCTGCTTTAAAACCGGTCTAAACCAGTTTTCCCCGCTTCCCGAGGCTCTTCCAAGCAGTTTAAAACCGGTCTAAAGTGCTTTGCTAAGTTTCTAAACCAGTTTTAACCGCTTCCCGAGGCTCTTCCAAGCAGTTTAGACCAGTCTAAACCGGTCTAAAGTGCTTTGCTAACGCGTTAAAACCGGTCTAAACCAGTTTTCACCGCTTCCCGAGGCTCTTCCAAGCAGTTTAGACCAGTCAGTTTAAACCGGTCTAAAGTGCTTTGCTAACGCGTTAAAACCGGTCTAAACCAGTTTTCACCGGTTCCCGAGGCTCTTCCAAGCAGTTTAGACCAGTCTAAACCGGTCTAAAGTGCTTTGCTAACGCGTTAAAACCGGTCTAAACCAGTTTTCACCGGTTCCCGAGGCTCTTCCAAGCAGTTTAGACCAGTCTAAACCGGTCTAAATTGCTTTGCTAACGCGATAAAACTGGTCTAAACCAGTTTTAACCGCTTCCCGAAGCTGTTTCAGCCAGTTTGAACCAGTCTAAACCGGTCTAAAGTGCTTTGCTAACGCGTTAAAACCGGTCTAAACCAGTTTTCCCCGCTTCCCGAGGCTCTTCCAAGCAGTTTAGACCAGTCTAAACCGGTCTAAAGTGCTTTGCTAACGCGTTAAAACCGGTCTAAACCAGTTTTCACCGGTTCCCGAGGCTCTTCCAAGCAGTTTAGACCAGTCTAAACCGGTCTAAAGTGCTTTGCTAACGCGTTAAAACCGGTCTAAACCAGTTTTCCCCGCTTCCCGAGGCTCTTCCAAGCAGTTTAGACCAGTCTAAACCGGTCTAAAGTGCTTTGCTAACGCGTTAAAACCGGTCTAAACCAGTTTTAACCGGTTCCCGAGGCTCTTCCAAGCAGTTTAGACCAGTCTAAACCGGTCTAAAGTGCTTTGCTAACGCGTTAAAACCGGTCTAAACCAGTTTTCCCCGCTTCCCGAGGCTCTTCCAAGCAGTTTAGACCAGTCTAAACCGGTCTAAAGTGCTTTGCTAACGCGTTAAAACCGGTCTAAACCAGTTTTCACCGCTTCCCGAGGCTCTTCCAAGCAGTTTAGACCAGTCTAAACCGGTCTAAAGTGCTTTGCTAACGCGTTAAAACCGGTCTAAACCAGTTTTCACCGGCTTCCCGAGGCTCTTCCAAGCAGTTTAGACCAGTCTAAACCGGTCTAAAGTGCTTTGCTAACGCGTTAAAACCGGTCTAAACCAGTTTTCACCGGTTCCCGAGGCTCTTCCAAGCAGTTTAGACCAGTCTAAAGTGCTTTGCTAACGCCGGTAAACCAGTTTTACCGGTTCCCGAGGCTCTTCCAAGCAGTTTAGACCAGTCTAAACCGGTCTAAAGTGCTTTGCTAACGCGTTAAAACCGGTCTAAACCAGTTTTCACCGCTTCCCGAGGCTCTTCCAAGCAGTTTAGACCAGTCTAAACCGGTCTAAAGTGCTTTGCTAACGCGTTAAAACCGGTCTAAACCAGTTTTCACCGGTTCCCGAGGCTCTTCCAAGCAGTTTAGACCAGTCTAAACCGGTCTAAAGTGCTTTGCTAACGCGTTAAAACCGGTCTAAACCAGTTTTAACCGCTTCCCGAGGCTCTTCCAAGCAGTTTAGACCAGTCTAAACCGGTCTAAAGTGCTTTGCTAACGCGTTAAAACCGGTCTAAACCAGTTTTCACCGCTTCCCGAGGCTCTTCCAAGCAGTTTAGACCAGTCTAAACCGGTCTAAAGTGCTTTGCTAACGCGTTAAAACCGGTCTAAACCAGTTTTCCCCGCTTCCCGAGGCTCTTCCAAGCAGTTTAGACCAGTCTAAACCGGTCTAAAGTGCTTTGCTAACGCGTTAAAACCGGTCTAAACCAGTTTTCCCCGCTTCCCGAGGCTCTTCCAAGCAGTTTAGACCAGTCTAAACCGGTCTAAAGTGCTTTGCTAACGCGTTAAAACCGGTCTAAACCAGTTTTCCCCGCTTCCCGAGGCTCTTCCAAGCAGTTTAGACCAGTCTAAACCGGTCTAAAGTGCTTTGCTAACGCGTTAAAACCGGTCTAAACCAGTTTTCCCCGCTTCCCGAGGCTCTTCCAAGCAGTTTAGACCAGTCTAAACCGGTCTAAAGTGCTTTGCTAACGCGTTAAAACCGGTCTAAACCAGTTTTCACCGCTTCCCGAGGCTCTTCCAAGCAGTTTAGACCAGTCTAAACCGGTCTAAAGTGCTTTGCTAACGCGTTAAAACCGGTCTAAACCAGTTTTCACCGCTTCCCGAGGCTCTTCCAAGCAGTTTAGACCAGTCTAAACCGGTCTAAAGTGCTTTGCTAACGCGTTAAAACCGGTCTAAACCAGTTTTCACCGGTTCCCGAGGCTCTTCCAAGCAGTTTAGACCAGTCTAAACCGGTCTAAAGTGCTTTGCTAACGCGTTAAAACCGGTCTAAACCAGTTTTCACCGGTTCCCGAGGCTCTTCCAAGCAGTTTAGACCAGTCTAAACCGGTCTAAAGTGCTTTGCTAACGCGTTAAAACCGGTCTAAACCAGTTTTCCCCGCTTCCCGAGGCTCTTCCAAGCAGTTTAGACCAGTCTAAACCGGTCTAAAGTGCTTTGCTAACGCGTTAAAACCGGTCTAAACCAGTTTTCACCGCTTCCCGAGGCTCTTCCAAGCAGTTTAGACCAGTCTAAACCGGTCTAAAGTGCTTTGCTAACGCGTTAAAACCGGTCTAAACCAGTTTTCCCCGCTTCCCGAGGCTCTTCCAAGCAGTTTAGACCAGTCTAAACCGGTCTAAAGTGCTTTGCTAACGCGTTAAAACCGGTCTAAACCAGTTTTCACCGGTTCCCGAGGCTCTTCCAAGCAGTTTAGACCAGTCTAAACCGGTCTAAAGTGCTTTGCTAACGCGTTAAAACCGGTCTAAACCAGTTTTCACCGGTTCCCGAGGCTCTTCCAAGCAGTTTAGACCAGTCTAAACCGGTCTAAAGTGCTTTGCTAACGCGTTAAAACCGGTTAAACCAGTTTTCCCCGCTTCCCGAGGCTCTTCCAAGCAGTTTAGACCAGTCTAAACCTAAATTGCTTTGCTAACGCGTTAAAACTGGTCTAAACCAGTTTTAACCGCTTCCAGAAGCTGTTTCAGCCAGTTTGAACCAGTCTAAACCGGTCTAAAATGCTTTGCTAATGCGTTAAAACCGGTCTAAACCAGTTTTCACCGCTTCCCGAGGCTCTTCCAAGCAGTTTAGACCAGTCTAAACCGGTCTAAAGTGCTTTGCTAACGCGTTAAAACCGGTCTAAACCAGTTTTCACCGGTTCCCGAGGCTCTTCCAAGCAGTTTAGACCAGTCTAAACCGGTCTAAAGTGCTTTGCTAACGCGTTAAAACCGGTCTAAACCAGTTTTCACCGGTTCCCGAGGCTCTTCCAAGCAGTTTAGACCAGTCTAAACCGGTCTAAAGTGCTTTGCTAACGCGTTAAAACCGGTCTAAACCAGTTTTCACCGGTTCCCGAGGCTCTTCCAAGCAGTTTAGACCAGTCTAAACCATGCCTAAATTGCTTTGCTAACGCGTTAAAACTGGTCTAAACCAGTTTTAACCGCTTCCCGAAGCTGTTTCAGCCAGTTTGAACCAGTCTAAACCGGTCTAAAGTGCTTTGCTAACGCGTTAAAACCGGTCTAAACCAGTTTTCCCCGCTTCCCGAGGCTCTTCCAAGCAGTTTAGACCAGTCTAAACCGGTCTAAAGTGCTTTGCTAACGCGTTAAAACCGGTCTAAACCAGTTTTCACCGGTTCCCGAGGCTCTTCCAAGCAGTTTAGACCAGTCTAAACCGGTCTAAAGTGCTTTGCTAACGCGTTAAAACCGGTCTAAACCAGTTTTCACCGGTTCCCGAGGCTCTTCCAAGCAGTTTAGACCAGTCTAAACCGGTCTAAAGTGCTTTGCTAACGCGTTAAAACCGGTCTAAACCAGTTTTCACCGGTTCCCGAGGCTCTTCCAAGCAGTTTAGACCAGTCTATACATGCCTAAATTGCTTTGCTAACGCGATAAAACTGGTCTAAACCAGTTTTAACCGCTTCCCGAAGCTGTTTCAGCCAGTTTGAACCAGTCTAAACCGGTCTAAAGTGCTTTGCTAACGCGTTAAAACCGGTCTAAACCAGTTTTCCCCGCTTCCCGAGGCTCTTCCAAGCAGTTTAGACCAGTCTAAACCGGTCTAAAGTGCTTTGCTAACGCGTTAAAACCGGTCTAAACCAGTTTTCACCGGTTCCCGAGGCTCTTCCAAGCAGTTTAGACCAGTCTAAACCGGTCTAAAGTGCTTTGCTAACGCGTTAAAACCGGTCTAAACCAGTTTTCCCCGCTTCCCGAGGCTCTTCCAAGCAGTTTAGACCAGTCTAAACCGGTCTAAAGTGCTTTGCTAACGCGTTAAAACCGGTCTAAACCAGTTTTAACCGGTTCCCGAGGCTCTTCCAAGCAGTTTAGACCAGTCTAAACCGGTCTAAAGTGCTTTGCTAACGCGTTAAAACCGGTCTAAACCAGTTTTCCCCGCTTCCCGAGGCTCTTCCAAGCAGTTTAGACCAGTCTAAACCGGTCTAAAGTGCTTTGCTAACGCGTTAAAACCGGTCTAAACCAGTTTTCACCGGTTCCCGAGGCTCTTCCAAGCAGTTTAGACCAGTCTAAACCGGTCTAAAGTGCTTTGCTAACGCGTTAAAACCGGTCTAAACCAGTTTTCACCGCTTCCCGAGGCTCTTCCAAGCAGTTTAGACCAGTCTAAACCGGTCTAAATTGCTTTGCTAACGCGATAAAACTGGTCTAAACCAGTTTTAACCGCTTCCCGAAGCTGTTTCAGCCAGTTTGAACCAGTCTAAACCGGTCTAAAGTGCTTTGCTAACGCGTTAAAACCGGTCTAAACCAGTTTTCCCCGCTTCCCGAGGCTCTTCCAAGCAGTTTAGACCAGTCTAAACCGGTCTAAAGTGCTTTGCTAACGCGTTAAAACCGGTCTAAACCAGTTTTCACCGGTTCCCGAGGCTCTTCCAAGCAGTTTAGACCAGTCTAAACCGGTCTAAAGTGCTTTGCTAACGCGTTAAAACCGGTCTAAACCAGTTTTCCCCGCTTCCCGAGGCTCTTCCAAGCAGTTTAGACCAGTCTAAACCGGTCTAAAGTGCTTTGCTAACGCGTTAAAACCGGTCTAAACCAGTTTTAACCGGTTCCCGAGGCTCTTCCAAGCAGTTTAGACCAGTCTAAACCGGTCTAAAGTGCTTTGCTAACGCGTTAAAACCGGTCTAAACCAGTTTTCACCGCTTCCCGAGGCTCTTCCAAGCAGTTTAGACCAGTCTAAACCGGTCTAAAGTGCTTTGCTAACGCGTTAAAACCGGTCTAAACCAGTTTTCACCGCTTCCCGAGGCTCTTCCAAGCAGTTTAGACCAGTCTAAACCGGTCTAAAGTGCTTTGCTAACGCGTTAAAACTGGTCTAAACCAGTTTTAACCGCTTCCCGAAGCTGTTTCAGCCAGTTTGAACCAGTCTAAACCGGTCTAAAGTGCTTTGCTAACGCGTTAAAACCGGTCTAAACCAGTTTTCCCCGCTTCCCGAGGCTCTTCCAAGCAGTTTAGACCAGTCTAAACCGGTCTAAAGTGCTTTGCTAACGCGTTAAAACCGGTCTAAACCAGTTTTCACCGGTTCCCGAGGCTCTTCCAAGCAGTTTAGACCAGTCTAAACCGGTCTAAAGTGCTTTGCTAACGCGTTAAAACCGGTCTAAACCAGTTTTCCCCGCTTCCCGAGGCTCTTCCAAGCAGTTTAGACCAGTCTAAACCGGTCTAAAGTGCTTTGCTAACGCGTTAAAACCGGTCTAAACCAGTTTTCACCGGTTCCCGAGGCTCTTCCAAGCAGTTTAGACCAGTCTAAACCGGTCTAAAGTGCTTTGCTAAGGCGTTAAAACCGGTCTAAACCAGTTTTCCCCGCTTCCCGAGGCTCTTCCAAGCAGTTTAGACCAGTCTAAACCGGTCTAAAGTGCTTTGCTAACGCGTTAAAACCGGTCTAAACCAGTTTTCACCGGTTCCCGAGGCTCTTCCAAGCAGTTTAGACCAGTCTAAACCGGTCTAAAGTGCTTTGCTAACGCGTTAAAACCGGTCTAAACCAGTTTTCACCGGTTCCCGAGGCTCTTCCAAGCAGTTTAGACCAGTCTAAACCGGTCTAAAGTGCTTTGCTAACGCGTTAAAACCGGTCTAAACCAGTTTTAACCGCTTCCCGAGGCTCTTCCAAGCAGTTTAGACCAGTCTAAACCGGTCTAAAGTGCTTTGCTAACGCGTTAAAACCGGTCTAAACCAGTTTTCACCGGTTCCCGAGGCTCTTCCAAGCAGTTTAGACCAGTCTAAACCGGTCTAAAGTGCTTTGCTAACGCGTTAAAACCGGTCTAAACCAGTTTTAACCGCTTCCCGAGGCTAAACCGGTCTAAAGTGCTTTCCAAGTTTTCACCGGTTCCCAGTTTAGACCAGTCTAAACCGGTCTAAAGTGCTTTGCTAACGCGTTAAAACCGGTCTAAACCAGTTTTCACCGCTTCCCGAGGCTCTTCCAAGCAGTTTAGACCAGTCTAAACCTGCCTAAATTGCTTTGCTAACGCGTTAAAACTGGTCTAAACCAGTTTTAACCGCTTCCCGAAGCTGTTTCAGCCAGTTTGAACCAGTCTAAACCGGTCTAAAGTGCTTTGCTAACGCGTTAAAACCGGTCTAAACCAGTTTTCACCGCTTCCCGAGGCTCTTCCAAGCAGTTTAGACCAGTCTAAACCGGTCTAAAGTGCTTTGCTAACGCGTTAAAACCGGTCTAAACCAGTTTTCACCGGTTCCCGAGGCTCTTCCAAGCAGTTTAGACCAGTCTAAACCGGTCTAAAGTGCTTTGCTAACGCGTTAAAACCGGTCTAAACCAGTTTTCACCGGTTCCCGAGGCTCTTCCAAGCAGTTTAGACCAGTCTAAACCGGTCTAAAGTGCTTTGCTAACGCGTTAAAACCGGTCTAAACCAGTTTTCACCGGTTCCCGAGGCTCTTCCAAGCAGTTTAGACCAGTCTAAACCTGCCTAAATTGCTTTGCTAACGCGTTAAAACTGGTCTAAACCAGTTTTAACCGCTTCCCGAAGCTGTTTCAGCCAGTTTGAACCAGTCTAAACCGGTCTAAAGTGCTTTGCTAACGCGTTAAAACCGGTCTAAACCAGTTTTCCCCGCTTCCCGAGGCTCTTCCAAGCAGTTTAGACCAGTCTAAACCGGTCTAAAGTGCTTTGCTAACGCGTTAAAACCGGTCTAAACCAGTTTTCACCGGTTCCCGAGGCTCTTCCAAGCAGTTTAGACCAGTCTAAACCGGTCTAAAGTGCTTTGCTAACGCGTTAAAACCGGTCTAAACCAGTTTTCACCAGTTCCCGAGGCTCTTCCAAGCAGTTTAGACCAGTCTAAACCGGTCTAAAGTGCTTTGCTAACGCGTTAAAACCGGTCTAAACCAGTTTTCCCCGCTTCCCGAGGCTCTTCCAAGCAGTTTAGACCAGTCTAAACCGGTCTAAAGTGCTTTGCTAACGCGTTAAAACCGGTCTAAACCAGTTTTCACCGCTTCCCGAGGCTCTTCCAAGCAGTTTAGACCAGTCTAAACCGGTCTAAAGTGCTTTGCTAACGCGTTAAAACCGGTCTAAACCAGTTTTAACCGGTTCCCGAGGCTCTTCCAAGCAGTTTAGACCAGTCTAAACCGGTCTAAAGTGCTTTGCTAACGCGTTAAAACCGGTCTAAACCAGTTTTCACCGGTTCCCGAGGCTCTTCCAAGCAGTTTAGACCAGTCTAAACCAGTCTAAACCGGTCTAAAGTGCTTTGCTAACGCGTTAAAACCGGTCTAAACCAGTTTTCGGGAGCCGGCCTTCGTTATGCAAAAGTTTCGGAGGACTCGGCTCCGGATCCGCTTCCCGGGATCCGGTTTCCGGGTTTTCCAGAAGAGCAGGCTCCGGATCCGTTTCCTGGGATCCAGTTTCCGGGTTTTCCGGAAGACCGGGAGCCGGAGGCCGGAAATCCCTTCGTTATGCAAAACTTTCGGAGGACTCGGCTCCGGATCCGCTTCCCGGGATCCGGTTTCCGGGTTTTCCAGAAGACCAGGCTCCGGATCCGCTTCCCGGGATCCAGTTTCCGGGTTTTCCGGAAGACCGGCAGCCGGAGGCCGGAAATCCCTTCGTCATGCAAAAGTTTCGGAGGACTCGGCTCCGGATCCACTTCCCGGGATCCGGTTAATGGGTTTTCCAGAAGACCAGGCTCCGGATCCGCTTCCCGGGATCCAGTTTCCGGGTTTTCCGGAAGACCGGGAGCCGGAGGCCGGAAATCCCTTCGTTATGCAAAAGTTTCGGAGGACTCGGCTCCGGATCCGCTTCCCGGGATCCGGTTTCCGGGTTTTCCAGAAGACCAGGCTCCGGATCCGCTTCCCGGGATCCAGTTTCCGGGTTTTCCGGAAGACCGGCAGCCGGAGGCCGGAAATCCCTTCATTATGCAAAAGTTTCGGAGGACTCGGCTCCGGATCCGCTTCCCGGGATCCGTTTTCCGGGTTTTCCAGAAGACCAGGCTCCGGATCCGCTTCCCGGGATCCAGTTTCCGGGTTTTCCGGAAGACCGGCAGCCGGAGGCCGGAAAGCCCTTCGTTATGCAAAAGTTTCGGAGGACTCGGCTCCGGATCCGCTTCCCGGGATCCGGTTTCCGGGTTTTCCAGAAGACCAGGCTCCGGATCCGCTTCCCGGGATCCAGTTTCCGGGTTTTCCGGAAGACCGGGAGCCGGAGGCCGGAAATCCCTTCGTTATGCAAAAGTTTCGGAGGACTCGGCTCCGGATCCGCTTCCCGGGATCCGGTTTCCGGGTTTTCCAGAAGACCAGGCTCCGGATCCGCTTCCCGGGATCCAGTTTCCGGGTTTTCCGGAAGACCGGCAGCCGGAGGCCGGAAAGCCCTTCGTTATGCAAAAGTTTCGGAGGACTCGGCTCCGGATCCGCTTCCCGGGATCCGGTTTCCGGGTTTTCCAGAAGACCAGGCTCCGGATCCGCTTCCCGGGATCCAGTTTCCGGGTTTTCCGGAAGACCGGGAGCCGGAGGCCGGAAATCCCTTCGTTATGCAAAAGTTTCGGAGGACTCGGCTCCGGATCCGCTTCCCGGGATCCGGTTTCCGGGTTTTCCAGAAGACCAGGCTCCGGATCCGCTTCCCGGGATCCAGTTTCCGGGTTTTCCGGAAGACCGGGATTTGGAGGCCGGAAATCCCTTCGTTATGCAAAAGTTTCGGAGGACTCGGCTCCGGATCCGCTTCCCGGGATCCGGTTTCCGGGTTTTCCAGAAGACCAGGCTCCGGATCCGCTTCCCGGGATCCAGTTTCCGGGTTTTCCGGAAGACCGGCAGCCGGAGGCCGGAAATCCCTTCATTATGCAAAAGTTTCGGAGGACTCGGCTCCGGATCCGCTTCCCGGGATCCGGTTTCCGGGTTTTCCAGAAGACCAGGCTCCGGATCCGCTTCCCGGGATCCAGTTTCCGGGTTTTCCGGAAGACCGGGATTTGGAGGCCGGAAATCCCTTCATTATGCAAAAGTTTCGGAGGACTCGGCTCCGGATCCGCTTCCCGGGATCTGTTTTCCGGGTTTTCCAGAAGACCAGGCTCCGGATCCGCTTCCCGGGATCCAGTTTCCGGGTTTTCCGGAAGACCGGGAGCCGGAGGCCGGAAATCCCTTCGTTATGCAAAAGTTTCGGAGGACTCGGCTCCGGATCCGCTTCCCGGGATCCGGTTTCCGGGTTTTCCAGAAGACCAGGCTCCGGATCCGCTTCCTGGGATCCAGTTTCCGGGTTTTCCGGAAGACCGGGAGCCGGAGGCCGGAAATCCCTTTGTTATGCAAAAGTTTCGGAGGACTCGGCTCCGGATCCGCTTCCCGGGATCCGGTTTCCGGGTTTTCCAGAAGACCAGGCTCCGGATCCGCTTCCCGGGATCCAGTTTCCGGGTTTTCCGGAAGACCGGGATTTGGAGGCCGGAAATCCCTTCATTATGCAAAAGTTTCGGAGGACTCGGCTCCGGATCCGCTTCCCGGGATCCGTTTTCCGGGTTTTCCAGAAGACCAGGCTCCGGATCCGCTTCCCGGGATCCAGTTTCCGGGTTTTCCGGAAGACCGGCAGCCGGAGGCCGGAAAGCCCTTCGTTATGCAAAAGTTTCGGAGGACTCGGCTCCGGATCCGCTTCCCGGGATCCGGTTTCCGGGTTTTCCAGAAGACCAGGCTCCGGATCCGCTTCCCGGGATCCAGTTTCCGGGTTTTCCGGAAGACCGGGAGCCGGAGGCCGGAAATCCCTTCGTTATGCAAAAGTTTCGGAGGACTCGGCTCCGGATCCGCTTCCCGGGATCCGGTTTCCGGGTTTTCCAGAAGACCAGGCTCCGGATCCGCTTCCCGGGATCCAGTTTCCGGGTTTTCCGGAAGACCGGCAGCCGGAGGCCGGAAATCCCTTCGTTATGCAAAAGTTTCGGAGGACTCGGCTCCGGATCCGCTTCCCGGGATCCGGTTTCCGGGTTTTCCAGAAGACCAGGCTCCGGATCCGCTTCCCGGGATCCAGTTTCCGGGTTTTCCGGAAGACCGGGAGCCGGAGGCCGGAAATCCCTTCGTTATGCAAAAGTTTCGGAGGACTCGGCTCCGGATCCGCTTCCCGGGATCCGGTTTCCGGGTTTTCCAGAAGACCAGTTTCCGGGTTTTCCGGAAGACCTCCGGGCTTCCGGATCCGTTTCCGGGTTTTTCCGGAGGCCGGAAATCCCTTCGTTATCCACTCGGCTCCGGATTTCCGGGTTTTCCGGGTTTTCCAGAAGACCAGGCTCCGGATCCGCTTCCCGGGATCCATTTGGAGGCCGGAATCCCTTCGTTATGCCCTTCCGGATCCGCTTCCCGGGATCCCGGTTTCCGGGTTTTGCAGGCTTCCGGGATCCGCTTCCGGATCCGCTTCCCGGGATCCAGTTTCCGGGTTTTCGGAGGAAATCCCTTCGGAAATCCCTTCGTTATGCTCGGAGGCCTCCGGATCCGCTTCCCGGGATCCGGTTTCCGGGTTTTCCAGAAGACCAGGCTCCGGATCCGCTTCCCGGGATCCAGTTTCCGGGTTTTCCGGAAGACCGGGAGCCGGAGGCCGGAAATCCCTTCATTATGCAAAAGTTTCGGAGGACTCGGCTCCGGATCCGCTTCCCGGGATCCGGTTTCCGGGTTTTCCAGAAGACCAGGCTCCGGATCCGCTTCCCGGGATCCAGTTTCCGGGTTTTCCGGAAGACCGGGAGCCGGAGGCCGGAAAGCCCTTCGTTATGCAAAAGTTTCGGAGGACTCGGCTCCGGATCCGCTTCCCGGGATCCGGTTTCCGGGTTTTCCAGAAGACCAGGCTCCGGATCCGCTTCCCGGGATCCAGTTTCCGGGTTTTCCGGAAGACCGGGAGCCGGAGGCCGGAAATCCCTTCGTTATGCAAAAGTTTCGGAGGACTCGGCTCCGGATCCGCTTCCCGGGATCCGGTTTCCGGGTTTTCCAGAAGACCAGGCTCCGGATCCGCTTCCCGGGATCCAGTTTCCGGGTTTTCCGGAAGACCGGGAGCCGGAGGCCGGAAATCCCTTCGTTATGCAAAAGTTTCGGAGGACTCGGCTCCGGATCCGCTTCCCGGGATCCGGTTTCCGGGTTTTCCAGAAGACCAGGCTCCGGATCCGCTTCCCGGGATCCAGTTTCCGGGTTTTCGGAAGACCGGGAGCCGGAGGCCGGAAATCCCTTCATTATGCAAAAGTTTCGGAGGACTCGGCTCCGGATCCGCTTCCCGGGATCCGGTTTCCGGGTTTTCCAGAAGACCAGGCTCCGGATCCGCTTCCCGGGATCCAGTTTCCGGGTTTTCCGGAAGACCGGGATTTGGAGGCCGGAAATCCCTTCATTATGCAAAAGTTTCGGAGGACTCGGCTCCGGATCCGCTTCCCGGGATCCGGTTTCCGGGTTTTCCAGAAGACCAGGCTCCGGATCCGCTTCCCGGGATCCAGTTTCCGGGTTTTCCGGAAGACCGGGAGCCGGAGGCCGGAAATCCCTTCGTTATGCAAAAGTTTCGGAGGACTCGGCTCCGGATCCGCTTCCCGCGATCCGGTTTCCGGGTTTTCCAGAAGACCAGGCTCCGGATCCGCTTCCTGGGATCCAGTTTCCGGGTTTTCCGGAAGACCGGGAGCCGGAGGCCGGAAATCCCTTCGTTATGCAAAACTTTCGGAGGACTCGGCTCCAGATCCGCTTCCCGGGATCCGGTTTCCGGGTTTTCCAGAAGACCAGGCTCCGGATCCGCTTCCCGGGATCCAGTTTCCGGGTTTCCCGGAAGACCGGGAGCCGGAGGCCGGAAATCCCTTCGTTATGCAAAAGTTTCGGAGGACTCGGCTCCGGATCCGCTTCCCGGGATCCGGTTTCCGGGTTTTCCAGAAGACCAGGCTCCGGATCCGCTTCCCGGGATCCAGTAACCGGGTTTTCCGGAAGACCGGGATCCAGAGGCCGGAAATCCCTCCTTTATGCAAAAGTTTCGGAGGACTCGGCTCCGGATCCGCTTCCCGGGATCCGGTTTCCGGGTTTTCCAGAAGACCAGGCTCCGGATCCGCTTCCCGGGATCCAGTTTCCGGGTTTTCCGGAAGACCGGGAGCCGGAGGCCGGAAATCCCTTCGTTATGCAAAAGTTTCGGAGGACTCGGCTCCGGATCCGCTTCCCGGGATCCGGTTTCCGGGTTTTCCAGAAGACCAGGCTCCGGATCCGCTTCCCGGGATCCAGTTTCCGGGTTTTCCGGAAGACCGGGAGCCGGAGGCCGGAAATCCCTTCGTTATGCAAAAGTTTCGGAGGACTCGGCTCCGGATCCGCTTCCCGGGATCCGGTTTCCGGGTTTTCCAGAAGACCAGGCTCCGGATCCGCTTCCCGGGATCCAGTTTCCGGGTTTTCCGGAAGACCGGGAGCCGGAGGCCGGAAATCCCTTCATTATGCAAAAGTTTCGGAGGACTCGGCTCCGGATCCGCTTCCCGGGATCCGGTTTCCGGGTTTTCCAGAAGGCCAGGCTCCGGATCCG
>NW_028324855.1:0-6535 GCF_052110815.1 Crocodylus siamensis
CGGAGCCGAGTCCTCCGAAACTTTTGCATAACGAAGGGATTTCCGACCTCCGGCTGCCGGTCTTCCGGAAAACCCGGAAACTGGATCCCGGGAAGCGGATCCAGAGCCTGGTCTTCTGGAAAACCCGGAAACCGGATTCCGGGAAGCGGATCCGGAGCCGAGTCCTCCGAAACTTTTGCATAACGAAGGGATTTCCGGCCTCCGGCTGCCGGTCTTCCGGAAAACCCGGAAACTGGATCCCGGGAAGCGGATCCGGAGCCTGGACTTCTGGAAAACCCGGAAACCGGATCCCGGGAAGCGGATCCGGAGCCGAGTCCTCCGAAACTTTTGCATAACGTAGGGATTTCCGGCCTCCGGCTGCCTGTCTTCCGGAAAACCCGGAAACTGGATCCCGGGAAGCGGATCCGGGGCCTGGTCTTCTGGAAAACCCGGAAACCGGATCCCGGGAAGCGGATCCGGAGCCGAGTCCTCCGAAACTTTTGCATAATGAAGAGATTTCCGGCCTCCGGCTGCCGGTCTTCCGGAAAACCCGGAAACTGGATCCCGGGAAGCGGATCCGGAGACTGGTCTTCTGGAAAACCCGGAAACTGGATCCCGGGAAGCGGATCCGGAGCCGAGTCCTCCGAAACTTTTGCATAACGAAGGGATTCCCGGCCTCCGGCTGCCGGTCTTCCGGAAAACCCGGAAACTGGATCCCGGGAAGCGGATCCGGAGCCTCGTCTTCTGGAAAACCCGGAAACCGGATCCCGGGAAGCGGATCCGGAGCCGAGTCCTCCGAAAATTTTGCATAACGAAGGGATTTCCGGCCTCCGGCTGCCGGTCTGCCGTAAAACCCGGAATCTGGATGCCGGGAAGCGGATCCGGAGCCTGGTCTTCTGGAAAACCCGGAAACCGGATCCCGGGAAGCGGATCCGGAGCCGAGTCCTCAGAAACTTTTGCATAACGAAGGGATTTCCGGCCTCCAGCTGCCGGTCTTCCGGAAAACCCGGAAACTGGATCCCGGGAAGCGGATCCGGAGCCTGGTCTTCTGGAAAACCCGGAAACCGGATTCCGGGAAGCGGATCCGGAGCCGAGTCCTCCGAAACTTTTGCATAACGAAGGGATTTCCGACCTCCGGCTGCCGGTCTTCCGGAAAACCCGGAAACTGGATCCCGGGAAGCGGATCCGGAGCCTGGACTTCTGGAAAAACCGGAAACCGGATCCCAGGAAGTGGATCCGGAGCCGAGTCCTCCGAAACTTTTGCATAACGTAGGGATTTCCGGCCTCCGGCTCCCGGTCTTCCGGAAAACCCGGAAACTGGATCCCGGGAAGGGGATCCGGAGCCTGGTCTTCTGGAAAACCCGGAAACCGGATCCCGGGAAGCGGATCCGGAGCCGAGTCCTCCAAAACTTTTGCATAATGAAGGGATTTCCGGCCTCCGGCTGCCGGTCTTCCGGAAAACCCGGAAACTGGATCCCGGGAAGCCGATCCGGAGCCTGGTCTTCTGGAAAACCCGGAAACCGGATCCCGGGAAGCGGATCCGGAGCCGAGTCCTCCGAAACTTTTGCATAACGAAGGGATTCCCGGCCTCCGCCTGCCGGTCTTCCGGAAAACCCGGAAACTGGATCCCGGGAAGCGGATCCGGAGCCTGGTCTTCTGGAAAACCCGGAAACCGAATCCCGGGAAGCGGATCCGGAGCCGAGTCCTCCGAAACTTTTGCATAACGAAGGGATTTCCGACCTCCGGCTGCCGGTCTTCCGGAAAACCCGGAAACTGGATCCCGGGAAGCGGATCCGGAGCCTGGACTTCTGGAAAAACCGGAAACCGGATCCCGGGAAGTGGATCCGGAGCCGAGTCCTCCGAAACTTTTGCATAACGTAGGGATTTCCGGACTCCGGCTCCCGGTCTTCCGGAAAACCCGGAAACTGGATCCCGGGAAGTGGATCCGGAGCCTGGTCTTCTGGAAAACCCGGAAACCGGATCCCGGGAAGCGGATCCGGAGCCGAGTCCTCCAAAACTTTTGCATAACGAAGGGATTTCCGACCTCCGGCTGCCGGTCTTCCGGAAAACCCGGAAACTGGATCCCGGGAAGCGGATCCGGAGCCTGGACTTCTGGAAAAACCGTAAACCGGATCCCGGGAAGTGGATCCGGAGCCGAGTCCTCCGAAACTTTTGCATAACGCAGGGATTTCCGGCCTCCGGCTCCCGGTCTTCCGGAAAACCCGGAAACTGGATCCCGGGAAGCGGATCCGGAGCCTGGTCTTCTGGAAAACCCGGAACCGGATCCCGGGAAGCGGATCCGGAGCCGAGTCCTCCGAAACTTTTGCATAATGAAGGGATTTCCGGCCTCCGGCTGCCGGTCTTCCGGAAAACCCGGAAACTGGATCCCAGGAAGCGGATCCGAGCCGAGTCCTCAGAAACTTTTGCATAACGAAGGGATTTCCGGCCTCCGGCTGCCGGTCTTCCGGAAAACCCGGAAACTGGATCCCGGGAAGCGGATCTGGAGCCTGCTCTTCTGGAAAACCCGGAAACCGGATCCCGGGAAGCGGATCCGGAGCCGAGTCCTCCGAAACTTTTGCATAACGAAGGGATTTCCGGCCTCCGGCTGCCGGTCTTCCGGAAAACCCGGAAACTGGATACCGGAAGCGGATCCTGAGCCTGGTCTTCTGGAAAACCCGGAAACCGGATCCCGGGAAGCGGATCCGGAGCCGAGTCCTCCGAAACTTTTGCATAACGAAGGGATTTACGGCCTCCGGCTGCCGGTCTTCCGGAAAACCCGGAAACTGGATCCCGGGAACCAGATCCGGAGCCTGGTCTTCTGGAAAACCCGGAAACCGGATCCTGGGAAGCGGATCCGGAGCCGAGTCCTCCGAAACTTTTGCATAACGAAGGGATTTCCGGCCTCCAGATCCCGGTCTTCCGGAAAACCCGGAAACTGGATCCCGGTAAGCGGATCCGGAGCCCGGTCTTCTGGAAAACCCGGAAACCGGATCCCGAGAAGCGGATCCTGAGCCGAGTCCTCCCGGAAAGCGGATCCGGAGCCGAGTCCTCCGAAACTTTTGCATAACGAAGGGATTTCCAGCCTCCGGCTGCCGGTCTTCCGGAAAACCCGGAAACCGGATCCCTGGAAGCTGTTTCAGCCAGTTTAAACCAGTCTAAACCAGTCTAAAGTGGCTTGCTAACGCGTTAAAACCGGTCTAAACCAGTTTTCACCGCTTCCCGAAGCTGTTTCAGCCAGTTTAAACCACCAGTCTAAAGTGGCTTGCTAACGCGTTAAAACCGGTCTAAACCAGTTTTCACCGCTTCCCGAAGCTGTTTCAGCCAGTTTAAACCAGTCTAAACCAGTCTAAAGTGGCTTGCTAACGCGTTAAAACCGGTCTAAACCAGTTTTCACCGCTTCCCGAAGCTGTTTCAGCCAGTTTAAACCAGTCTAAACCAGTCTAAAGTGGCTTGCTAACGCGTTAAAACCGGTCTAAACCAGTTTTCACCGCTTCCCGAAGCTGTTTCAGCCAGTTTAAACCAGTCTAAACCAGTCTAAAGTGGCTTGCTAACGCGTTAAAACCGGTCTAAACCAGTTTTCACCGCTTCCCGAAGCTGTTTCAGCCAGTTTAAACCAGTCTAAACCAGTCTAAAGTGGCTTGCTAACGCGTTAAAACCGGTCTAAACCAGTTTTCACCGCTTCCCGAAGCTGTTTCAGCCAGTTTAAACCAGTCTAAACCAGTCTAAAGTGGCTTGCTAACGCGTTAAAACCGGTCTAAACCAGTTTTCACCGCTTCCCGAAGCTGTTTCAGCCAGTTTAAACCAGTCTAAACCAGTCTAAAGTGGCTTGCTAACGCGTTAAAACCGGTCTAAACCAGTTTTCACCGCTTCCCGAAGCTGTTTCAGCCAGTTTAAACCAGTCTAAACCAGTCTAAAGTGGCTTGCTAACGCGTTAAAACCGGTCTAAACCAGTTTTCACCGCTTCCCGAAGCTGTTTCAGCCAGTTTAAACCAGTCTAAACCAGTCTAAAGTGGCTTGCTAACGCGTTAAAACCGGTCTAAACCAGTTTTCACCGCTTCCCGAAGCTGTTTCAGCCAGTTTAAACCAGTCTAAACCAGTCTAAAGTGGCTTGCTAACGCGTTAAAACCGGTCTAAACCAGTTTTCACCGCTTCCCGAAGCTGTTTCAGCCAGTTTAAACCAGTCTAAACCAGTCTAAAGTGGCTTGCTAACGCGTTAAAACCGGTCTAAACCAGTTTTCACCGCTTCCCGAAGCTGTTTCAGCCAGTTTAAACCAGTCTAAACCAGTCTAAAGTGGCTTGCTAACGCGTTAAAACCGGTCTAAACCAGTTTTCACCGCTTCCCGAAGCTGTTTCAGCCAGTTTAAACCAGTCTAAACCAGTCTAAAGTGGCTTGCTAACGCGTTAAAACCGGTCTAAACCAGTTTTCACCGCTTCCCGAAGCTGTTTCAGCCAGTTTAAACCAGTCTAAACCAGTCTAAAGTGGCTTGCTAACGCGTTAAAACCGGTCTAAACCAGTTTTCACCGCTTCCCGAAGCTGTTTCAGCCAGTTTAAACCAGTCTAAACCAGTCTAAAGTGGCTTGCTAACGCGTTAAAACCGGTCTAAACCAGTTTTCACCGCTTCCCGAAGCTGTTTCAGCCAGTTTAAACCAGTCTAAACCAGTCTAAAGTGGCTTGCTAACGCGTTAAAACCGGTCTAAACCAGTTTTCACCGCTTCCCGAAGCTGTTTCAGCCAGTTTAAACCAGTCTAAACCAGTCTAAAGTGGCTTGCTAACGCGTTAAAACCGGTCTAAACCAGTTTTCACCGCTTCCCGAAGCTGTTTCAGCCAGTTTAAACCAGTCTAAACCAGTCTAAAGTGGCTTGCTAACGCGTTAAAACCGGTCTAAACCAGTTTTCACCGCTTCCCGAAGCTGTTTCAGCCAGTTTAAACCAGTCTAAACCAGTCTAAAGTGGCTTGCTAACGCGTTAAAACCGGTCTAAACCAGTTTTCACCGCTTCCCGAAGCTGTTTCAGCCAGTTTAAACCAGTCTAAACCAGTCTAAAGTGGCTTGCTAACGCGTTAAAACCGGTCTAAACCAGTTTTCACCGCTTCCCGAAGCTGTTTCAGCCAGTTTAAACCAGTCTAAACCAGTCTAAAGTGGCTTGCTAACGCGTTAAAACCGGTCTAAACCAGTTTTCACCGCTTCCCGAAGCTGTTTCAGCCAGTTTAAACCAGTCTAAACCAGTCTAAAGTGGCTTGCTAACGCGTTAAAACCGGTCTAAACCAGTTTTCACCGCTTCCCGAAGCTGTTTCAGCCAGTTTAAACCAGTCTAAACCAGTCTAAAGTGGCTTGCTAACGCGTTAAAACCGGTCTAAACCAGTTTTCACCGCTTCCCGAAGCTGTTTCAGCCAGTTTAAACCAGTCTAAACCAGTCTAAAGTGGCTTGCTAACGCGTTAAAACCGGTCTAAACCAGTTTTCACCGCTTCCCGAAGCTGTTTCAGCCAGTTTAAACCAGTCTAAACCAGTCTAAAGTGGCTTGCTAACGCGTTAAAACCGGTCTAAACCAGTTTTCACCGCTTCCCGAAGCTGTTTCAGCCAGTTTAAACCAGTCTAAACCAGTCTAAAGTGGCTTGCTAACGCGTTAAAACCGGTCTAAACCAGTTTTCACCGCTTCCCGAAGCTGTTTCAGCCAGTTTAAACCAGTCTAAACCAGTCTAAAGTGGCTTGCTAACGCGTTAAAACCGGTCTAAACCAGTTTTCACCGCTTCCCGAAGCTGTTTCAGCCAGTTTAAACCAGTCTAAACCAGTCTAAAGTGGCTTGCTAACGCGTTAAAACCGGTCTAAACCAGTTTTAACCGCTTCCCGAAGCTGTTTCAGCCAGTTTAAACCAGTCTAAACCAGTCTAAAGTGGCTTGCTAACGCGTTAAAACCGGTCTAAACCAGTTTTCACCGCTTCCCGAAGCTGTTTCAGCCAGTTTAAACCAGTCTAAACCAGTCTAAAGTGGCTTGCTAACGCGTTAAAACCGGTCTAAACCAGTTTTCACCGCTTCCCGAAGCTGTTTCAGCCAGTTTAAACCAGTCTAAACCAGTCTAAAGTGGCTTGCTAACGCGTTAAAACCGGTCTAAACCAGTTTTAACCGCTTCCCGAAGCTGTTTCAGCCAGTTTAAACCAGTCTAAACCCGTCTAAAGTGGCTTGCTAACGCGTTAAAACCGGTCTAAACCCGTTTTAACCGCTTCCCGAAGCTGTTTCAGCCAGTTTAAACCAGTCTAAACCCGTCTAAAGTGGCTTGCTAACGCGTTAAAACCGGTCTAAACCCGTTTTAACCGCTTCCCGAAGCTGTTTCAGCCAGTTTAAACCAGTCTAAACCCGTCTAAAGTGGCTTGCTAACGCGTTAAAACCGGTCTAAACCCGTTTTAACCGCTTCCCGAAGCTGTTTCAGCCAGTTTAAACCAGTCTAAACCCGTCTAAAGTGGCTTGCTAACGCGTTAAAACCGGTCTAAACCCGTTTTAACCGCTTCCCGAAGCTGTTTCAGCCAGTTTAAACCAGTCTAAACCCGTCTAAAGTGGCTTGC
>NW_028324856.1:0-2888 GCF_052110815.1 Crocodylus siamensis
GCTGCCACTGCCTAGGTTAAGGGCCTTTGTGGCCCCAGGTCACCACAAGTGGCCCCGGGCTATGGAGTCATAGAAGAGGAAGCCCCCCAGGCACTCGTCTAGGTCAACCCCTGCTCCAAGAAGGATCGTCCCTGTCTCAAGCAGCCTGAAAGAGTCTGTCTTAGACGTTGTGCTTGATCCAGCTCTTAGAGACGGGGAGGAGCTGCTGTTTCCTGGTGACACTGCTGTGGCTGCCACCTCCCAGAGGGAAAAGAGTCTCTCACTGGCTCTTGTCCCTTCACAGGAGGAAGAAATCCCTGCCAGGGTCATGAGGATGCTGCTGGTCATGAAGGGCTTCAAACAGCTGCCCAGAGAGCTGCAAGGCCACAGCTTGCTGTCAAGCTCCTCCAGGACCCCCTCCCCTCTGCAGCAGCCCAACGTCCCTTCTGCAGGTACCGTTCCCTCCTCTGCCCCTGCAGATCAGAGACCTGTGAAAAGAAAGACGGAGCCTCATGGCACCGCCACAGACCTTCTCCCTTTGGTGTGTGGGGAGTTGTCCCCTCTGTCCCCAAGGACACCTGGCCTGGTATCAGCTCTCCACTGGGCCCCATTCCCTTCTCCTGCCATTGCCAGGACCCATTTCCTCCCCCCAGCCCTACACGCCAGGCAGTGAGTGTTCATCTCCCCATGGAGGAATTGGCCATAAAACAGGTCTCCCACATCCTATGACTGCTGAAACCATTTAGGCATTTAACTATGCCTCAAGCACAGGGCAGCCATACAGCCCATCACCACTAAGTCTTCTGTTTAGAAGACTTAAATTCACCAACGCGCATCTCTGATCACCCTTTGCTTTTTCTCATCTCTGATGGTGACAGCTTCAACCACCAGCGAGGCTGACAGCACCTCCCTGAGCAAATGCACCATGCAGAGGCCCCCAGGCAGCAAGACGCCCACAGAGGGAACCTCCAGCCCGGAACCAGCCACCACGCTAGGGTCATCGACTGATGTGAACACCCCGTGAATCAGTCAGAGCTAGCCTTCAACATCTGACCCAACTTGAGAAATTACCAGTGGGTGGAGACTTTGATTTATATTTCCACCCACTTTGCCCATAAAGGTGTTGGGAGCAAGGACCAGGCATCATGAATTTCTGGTCCTTCAGTTGCGGGATCGAGGTAGCTCTTGCAGTGTGTGTGGCATTTTGCAATCCCAGGCCTCAGGGCTTTTGCCGGTTGCCAGTTGGGGCCAGGAAGGAATTTTTCCCCCCCGTTCCCCTTGAACATCGTACTGGCTGTGGGGGTTTTTCGCCTTCCTCTGAGGCACTGGGGCACCATGAGATCACAGCGGGGTCAGTTCTCCAAACAGCAGGGCTTACTACACCTGGCCAAAACATGAATACTCGTCAGGCGGAGGAGAGAGAAAGCAGCAGCAAATGCCGTGTCCTGTCTATCATCTTAAATTGTTATAGAATAATAAAGTTAATATTTTGTTTCCTTTTCTGATAACTGTTGATTGCCCTTGTTCTTACTGGACATAACTATTGACCTCCTGCCAACAAAGGAACTTCTTGATGCTGCCAGTCTTCCTATTTCTTTTTATAGGCAGTCCTAGCAGCCTTTAGGTTGGCTTGGACTTGGTGAATGGTCTTGAGCAGCACCAGCACCACAATAACCCGTCAGGGGAAAGGTGCTGTGTGTTAGAAGCAGATGAAGCCCATCAGTTACCAAAGAAAAGACAACTGGCTCCCACTGAGGCATGTTCCACACTGCTGCATGCCCGTTCAGGCAGGACTAATAGTCCTGATTACTCCAAAAGCATCTGAGTTACTGCTTTGGGATCTGGTTGACTCCTTCTGATTGCCCCTCTGCTTGGGGGCTGGAGGGCAGGGTGCTGTTGAAAGGTGGAGGCAATCATCCAAGAAGCAGTCACCCTTAGCTAAACATGGGGTATGCACTGGGACCCATTACAAAAACTGAACTCCTCTTGAAAACCATGTCATCAAAGACATGCAGAGCAGAAGGGAGGCTGTAGCTTCTGCAGGCGAGAGCTGGCCTGAGGGTGGGAAGGGGGCAATCTTTGTGAATCGGTCTCTGTGACAGGGGACTAGGGTGTACCTGTTCCATTAAGAGGAAAAGCTGCCTGAGAAGCAGCTTCCAGGTGAGGGGCGGGGGAGGCGCTCTCTGGTGGTGTTTCTGCCCTGGCCGCCTGGCACAGAGCTGACCGTCAGGACCCTACAGTCGTGCCAAGCCTGCCCTGTGAGCCTGCATGGGGCCCCACCCCCATGCAGGACCAGACCTCAGTGCTGCGCATGCCAGACCAAGCCCACTGCATAGCCCTGGCCCAAGCCAGAATTGGGTCCCGACAGAAAATGTCCATGCACCAACTGCAGAGAAGGACCTGGGCATTACCATAACGTGAATATGAGTGAACAATGTGCTCTTGTTGCCAAAAATGCCAATAACAAACCAGTGTGCATTAACAGGAGTGTCCCTTGCAAATCAAAGGAAGTCATTTTTCTGCTCTATGTGGCCCTGGTGAGGCCTCACGTGGACTAGTCTCCAGCTCTGCACCCCTGCAACAGGGGCCCTTATCTCTGTTACCGGGTGCAGGGTGGAAGCGGCAGGGAGGGCATTTGATCCCATGCCCAGAGGGTGCAGGTGTCCCCTCCCTACACCACACATCCATCAGGTTCCTTTTGGACACAAGCCCTGCACACTCAGCCCCTGCTGGCACTCTTCTCCAGCTACACACCCAAGCAGGCCAGCTGCTGTAATGCCCTGACCCCCAGGAGGAAGAAGGGGTGCTGCAGGAAGGGAGGTCCTACCAGGTCCACAGCTTGCTGCAGTTGGACCAGGGCCTCCAGGGTGCTCTGCCTGGCACACCTCATCTTGCCCAGCGAGTGCTGG
>NW_028324857.1:0-21269 GCF_052110815.1 Crocodylus siamensis
GTAAGTGAATGGGGCCTTGCAGCCACCAGGTCAAGCCCCTGCAAGCCTATGGGGACCTGCAGCCACCAGGTCAACCCCAGGCAAGAGAATGGGGCCTGGCCCAGGTGTGGGGGGCACTCCTTCGAGGCTTAAGCTTGGGTCGGGGGGCACTTGATGGAGGCTTAAGCCCCTGGTGGATTTGCGGGTCCTGCCTCCACACTCCCGGTGGTGTTCTGGGAGTGAAGCCCAGGGCGGGACCAAGTCCGGGCACCAGGACAACCGCAGGCATGCCTAGGGGGATTTTGGAGCCCCGGTCAACCCCAGGCAAGCGAATGGGGACTACCAGCCTCCAGGACAAACCCAGGTAAGCCAATGGGGCCTTGCAGCCACCAGGTCAACCCCCTGCAAGCCTATGGGGCCCTGCAGGCCCCACGTCAACACCAGGCAAGAGAAAGGGGCCTGGCTCAGGTGCAGGGGACACTCCTTGGGGGCTTAAACCCAGGTGGGGGAGGACTTGATGGAGGCTTAAGGCCGTGGCGGTTGTGCGGGTCCTGCATCCGCACTTACGGTGGTTTTTTGGGAGTGAAGCGCAGAGCGGCAGCATATCCGGGGACCAGGGCAAGCCCAGGCATGCCTAGGGGGACTTTTGGAGCCCCGGTCAACCCCAGGAAAGCGAATGGGGCCTTGCAGACACCAGGTCAACCCCAGGTAAGCGAATGGGGCCTTGTAGCCACCAGGTGAACCCTAGGCAAGCGAATGGGGCCTGGCCCAGGTGCGGGGGGCACTTGTTGGAGGCTTGAGCCTGGCTGCGGGGGGCACTTGATAGAGGCTTAAGCCCCTGGCAGTTGTGCGGGTCCTGCGTCCGCACTCCCGGTGGTTTTTTGCAAGTGAAGCCCAGGGCGGGTAGCGAGTCCGGGCACCAGGACAACCCCAGGCATGCCTAGGGGGACTTTTGGAGCCCAGGTCAACCCCAGGCAAGCGAATGGGGCCTTGCAGCCACCAGGTCAACCCCAGGCAAGCGAATGGGGCCTAGCAGGCACCAAGGCAAACCCAGGGAAGCAAATGGGGCCCTGCAGGCCCCAGGTCAACCCCAGGAAATAGAACTGGGCGTGGCCCAGGTGGGTGGGGCACTCCTTGGAGGCTTAAGCCCGGGTGGGGGGGGCACTTGATTTAGGCTTAAGCCCTAGGGCAACCAGATCACCCCCCTGCAAGCCTATGGGGCCCTGCAGGCCCCAGGTCAACCCCAGGCAAGAGACTAGGGCCTGGCCCAGGTGTTGGGGGCCACCTTGGAGGCTTAAGCCCGGGTGGAGGGGGCACTCCTTGGAGGCTTAAGGCCCTGGTGGTTGTGCGGGTCCTGCGTCCGCACTCCCGGTGGTTTTTTGGGAGTGAAGCCCAGGGCGGAACCAAGTCCGGGCACCAGGACAACGCGAGGCATTCCTAGGGGGATGTTGGAGCCCAGGTCAACCCCAGGCAAGCGAATGGGGCCTTGCAGCCACCAGGTCAACCCCAGGCAAGAGAAAGGGGCCTTGCATTCACCAGGGCGACCCCCTGCAAGCCTATGCGGCCCTGCAGCCACCAGGTCAACCCCAGGCAAGTGAATGGGGCCTGGCCCAGGTGTGGGGGGGGCACTCCTTGGAGGCTTAAGCTTGGGTGGGGGGGCACTTGATGGGGGCTTAAGCCCGTGGTGGTTTTGCGGATCTTGCGTCCGCACTCCCGGTGGTTTTGTGGGAGTGAAGCCCAGGGCGGAACCAAGTCCCGGCACCAGAACAACCCCAGGCATTCCTAGGGGGACTTTTGGAGCCCAGGTCAACCCCAGGCAAGCGAATGGGGCCTTGCAGACACCAGGTCAACCCCAGGTAAGCGAATGGGGCCTTGTAGCCACCAGGTGAACCCTAGGCAAATGAATGGGGCCTGGCTCAGGTGGGGGGGGGCACTTGGAGGCTTGAGCCTGGGTGCGGGGGGCACTTGATGGAGGCTTAAGCCCCTGGCGGATGTGCGGGTCCTGCGTCCGCCCTCCCTGTGGTTTTTTGGGAGTCAAGCCCAGGGCGGGAGCAAGTCCGGGCACCAGAACAACCCAGGCATGCCTAGGGGGATTTTGGAGCCCAGGTAAACCCCAGGCAAGCGAACGGGGCCTGACCCCGCTGAGGGGGGCACTCCTTGGAGGCTTAAGCCCAGGTGGCGGGGGCACTTGATTTAGGCTTAAGCCCCTGGCTGTTGTGCTTGTCCTGCGTGCGCACTCCCAGTGGCTTTTTGGGAGTAAAGCCCAGGGCAGCAGCAAGTCCGAGCACCAGAACAACCCAGGCATGCCTAGGGGGACTTTGGAAGTCCAGGTCAACCCCAGGCAAGCGAATGGGCCTTGCAGCCTCCAGGTCAATCCCAGGTAAGCGAATGGGGCCTTGCAGCCACCAGGTCAACCCCCTGCAAGCCTATGGGGACCTGCAGCCACCAGGTCAACCCCAGGCAAGAGAATGGGGCCTGGCCGAGGTGTGGGGGGCACTCCTTCGAGGCTTAAGCTTGGGTGGGGGGGCACTTGATGGAGGCTTAAGCCCCTGGTGGTTTTGCGGGTCCTGCCTCCACACTCCCGGTGGTTTTCTGGGAGTGAAGCTCAGGGCGGGACCAAATCCGGGCACCAGGACAACCGCAGGCATGCCTAGGGGGATTTTGGAGCCCCGGTCAACCCCACGCAAGCGAATGGGGACTTCCAGCCATCAGGTCAAACCCAGGTAAGCCAATGGGGCCTTGCAGCCACCAGGTCACCCCCCTGCAAGCCTATGGGGCCCTGCACGCCCCAGGTCAACACCAGGCAAGAGAAAGGGGCCTGGCCCAGGTGCAGGGGACACTGCTTGGAGGCTTGAACCCAGGTGGAGGAGGACTTGATGGAGGCTTAAGGCCGTGGCGGTTGTGCGGGTCCTGCATCCGCACTTCCGGTGGTTTTTTGGGAGTGAAGCTCAGAGCGGCAGCATATGCGGGGACCAGGTGAAGCCCAGGCATGCCTAGGGGGACTTTTGGAGCCCAGGTCAACCCCAGGCAAGCGAATGGGGCCTTGCAGACACCAGGTCAACCCCAGGTAAGCGAATGGGGCCTTGTAGCCACCAGGTGAACCCTTGGCAAGCGAATAGGGCCTGGCCCAGGTGCGGGGGGCACTTGTTGGAGGCTTGAGCCTGGGTGCGGGGGGGCACTTGATGGAGGCTTCAGCCCCTGGCAGTTGTGCGGGTCCTGCGTCCGCACTCCCGGTGGTTTTTTGGGAGTGAAGCCCAGGGCGGTAGCGAGTCCGGGCACCAGAACAACCCAGGCATGCCTAGGGGGACTTTGGAAGTCCAGGTCAACCCCAGGCAAGCGAATGGGCCTTGCAGCCTCCAGGTCAATCCAAGGCAAGCGAGCGGGGCCTTGCATCCACCAGGTCGACCCCCTGCAAGCCTATGTGGCCCTGCAGCCACCAGGTCAACCCCAGGCAAGTGAATGGGGCATGGCCCAGGTGTGGGGGGGGGCACTCCTTGGAGGATTAAGCTTGGGTGGGGGGGCACTTGATGGGGGCTTAAGCCCCTGGCGGTTGTGCGGGTCCTGCGTCCGCAGTCCCGGTGGTTTTGTGGGAGTGAAGCCCAGGGCGGGAGCAAGTCCGGGCACCAGAACAACCCAGGCATGCCTAGGGGGACTTTTGGAGCCCAGGTAAACCCCAGGCAAGCGAATGGGGCCTGACCCCGCTGAGGGGGGCACTCCTTGGAGGCTTAAGCCCAGGTGGCGGGGGCACTTGATTTAGGCTTAAGCCCCTGGCTGTTGTGCTTGTCCTGCGTGCGCACTCCCAGTGGCTTTTTGGGAGTGAAGCCCAGGGCAGCAGCAAGTCCGGGCACCAGAACAACCCAGGCATGCCTAGGGGGACTTTGGAAGTCCAGGTCAACCCCAGGCAAGCGAATGGGCCTTGCAGCCTCCAGGTCAATCCCAGGTAAGCGAATGGGGCCTTGCACACAACAGGTCAACCCCCTGCAAGCCTATGGGGCCCTGCAGGCCCCACGTCAACTCCAGGCAAGAGAAAGGGGCCTGGCCCAGGTGCAGGGGACACTCCTTGGAGGCTTAAACGCAGGTGGGGGAGGACTTGATGGAGGCTTAAGGCCGTGGTGGTTGTTCGGGTCCTGCAGCCGCACTTCCAGTGGTTTTTTGGGAGTGAAGCTCAGAGCGGCAGCATATCCGGGGACCAGGTCAAGCCCAGGCATGCCTAGGGGGACTTTTGGAGCCCCGGTCAACCCCAGGCAAGCGAATGGGGCCCTGCAGACACCAGGTCAACCCCAGGTAAGCGAATGGGGCCTTGTAGCCACCAGGTGAACCCTAGGCAAGCGAATGGGGCCTGGCCCAGGTGCGGGGGGCACTTGTTGGAGGCTTGAGCCTGGGTGCGGGGGGCACTTGATGGAGGCTTAAGGCCCTGGCAGTTGTGCGGGTCCTGCGTCCGCACTCCCGATGGTTTTTTGGGAGTGAAGCCCAGGGCGGTAGCGAGTCCGGGCACCAGGACAACCCCAGGCATGGCTAGGGAGACTTTTGGAGCCCAGGTCAACCCCAGGCAAGCGAATGGGGCCTTGCAGCCACCAGGTGAACCCCAGGCAAGCGAATGGGGCCTAGCAGTCACCAAGGCAAACCCAGGGAAGCAAATGGGGCCCTGCAGGCCCCAGGTCAACCCCAGGCAATAGAACTGGGCGTGGCCCAGGTGGGTGGGGCACTCCTTGGAGGCTTAAGCCTGGGTGGGGGGGGCACTTGATTTAGGCTTAAGCCCTAGGGCATCCAGATCAACCCCTGCAAGCCTATGGGGCCCTGCAGGCCCCAGGTCAACCCCAGGCAAGAGACTAGGGCCTGGCCCAGGTGTGGGGGGCACTCCTTGGAGGCTTAAGCCTGGGTTGAGGGGGCACTCCTTGGAGGCTTAAGCCCGGGTGGAGGGGGGCACTCCTTGGAGGCTTAAGCCCGGGTGGAGGGGGCACTTCTTGGAGGCTTAAGGCCCTGGTGGTTGTGCGGGTCCTGTGTCCGCACTCCCGGTGGTTTTTTGGGAGTGAAGCCCAGGGCGGAACCAAGTCCGGGCACCAGGACAACGCGAGGCATGCCTAGGGGGATGTTGGAGCCCCGGTCAACCCCAGGCAAGCGAATGGGGCCTTGCAGCCACCAGGTCAACCCCAGGCAAGCGAATGGGGCCTTGCATTCACCAGGTCGACCCCCTGCAAGCCTATGCGGCCCTGCAGCCACCAGGTCAACCCCAGACAAGTGAATGGGGCCTGGCCCAGGTGTGGCGGGGGCACTCCTTGGAGGCTTAAGCTTGGGTGGGTGGGCACTTGATGGGGGCTTAAGCCCCTGGTGGTTTTGCGGATCTTGCGTCCGCACTCCCGGTGGTTTTTTGGGAGTCAAGCCCAGGGCGGGACCAAGTCCGGGCACCAGGACAACCGCAGGCATGCCTAGGGGGATTTTGGAGCCCCGGTCAACCCCAGGCAAGCGAATGGGGAGTTCCAGCCTTCAGGTCAAACCCAGGTAAGCCAATGGGGCCTTGGAGCCACCAGGTCACCCCCCTGCAAGCCTATGGGGCCCTGCAGGCCCCACGTCAACACCATGTAAGAGAAAGGGGCCTGGCCCAGGTGCAGGGGACACTCCTTGGAGGCTTAAACCCAGGTGGGGGAGGACTTGATGGAGGCTTAAGGCCGTGGCGGTTGTGCGGGTCCTGAATCCGCACTTACGGTGGTTTTTTGGGAGTGAAGCTCAGAGCGGCAGCATATCCGGGGACCAGGTCAAGCCCAGGCATGCCTAGGGCGAGTTTTGGAGCCCAGGTCAACCCCAGGCAAGTGAATGGGGCCTTGCAGACACCAGGTCAACCCCAGGCAAGCGAATGGGGCCCTGCAGACACCAGGTCAACCCCAGGTAAGCGAATGGGGCCTTGTAGCCACCAGGTGAACCCTTGGCAAGCGAATAGGGCCTGGCCCAGGTGCGGGGGGCACTTGTTGGAGGCTTGAGCCTGGGTGCGGGGGGCACTTGATGGAGGCTTCAGCCCCTGGCAGTTGTGCGGGTCCTGCGTCCGCACTCCCGGTGGTTTTTTGGGAGTGAAGCCCAGGGCGGTAGCGAGTCCGGGCACCAGAACAACCCAGGCATGCCTAGGGGGACTTTGGAAGTCCAGGTCAACCCCAGGCAAGCGAATGGGCCTTGCAGCCTCCAGGTCAATCCCAGGCAAGCGAGCGGGGCCTTGCATCCACCAGGTCGACCCCCTGCAAGCCTATGTGGCCCTGCAGCCACCAGGTCTACCCCAGGCAAGTGAATGGGGCATGGCCCAGGTGTGGGGGGGGGCACTCCTTGGAGGATTAAGCTTGGGTGGGGGGGCACTTGATGGGGGCTTAAGCCCCTGGCGGTTGTGCGGGTCCTGCGTCCGCAGTCCCGGTGGTTTTGTGGGAGTGAAGCCCAGGGCGGGAGCAAGTCCGGGCACCAGAACAACCCAGGCATGCCTAGGGGAACTTTTGGAGCCCAGGTAAACCCCAGGCAAGAGAATGGGGCCTGACCCCGCTGAGGGGGGCACTCCTTGGAGGCTTAAGCCCAGGTGGCGGGGGCACTTGATTTAGGCTTAAGCCCCTGGCTGTTGTGCTTGTCCTGCGTGCGCACTCCCAGTGGCTTTTTGGGAGTGAAGCCCAGGGCAGCAGCAAGTCCGGGCACCAGAACAACCCAGGCATGCCTAGGGGGACTTTGGAAGTCCAGGTCAACCCCAGGCAAGCGAATGGGCCTTGCAGCCTCCAGGTCAATCCCAGGTAAGAGAATGGGGCCTTGCACACAACAGGTCAACCCCCTGCAAGCCTATGGGGCCCTGCAGGCCCCACGTCAACTCCAGGCAAGAGAAAGGGGCCTGGCCCAGGTGCAGGGGACACTCCTTGGAGGCTTAAACGCAGGTGGGGGAGGACTTGATGGAGGCTTAAGGCCGTGGTGGTTGTTCGGGTCCTGCAGCCGCACTTCCGGTGGTTTTTTGGGAGTGAAGCTCAGAGCGGCAGCATATCCGGGGACCAGGTCAAGCCCAGGCATGCCTAGGGGGACTTTTGGAGCCCCGGTCAACCCCAGGCAAGCGAATGGGGCCCTGCAGACACCAGGTCAACCCCAGGTAAGCGAATGGGGCCTTGTAGCCACCAGGTGAACCCTAGGCAAGCGAATGGGGCCTGGCCCAGGTGCGGGGGGCACTTGTTGGAGGCTTGAGCCTGGGTGCGGGGGGCACTTGATGGAGGCTTAAGGCCCTGGCAGTTGTGCGGGTCCTGCGTCCGCACTCACGATGGTTTTTTGGGAGTGAAGCCCAGGGCGGGTAGCGAGTCCGGGCACCAGGACAACCCCAGGCATGGCTAGGGAGACTTTTGGAGCCCAGGTCAACCCCAGGCAAGCGAATGGGGCCTTGCAGCCACCAGGTCAACCCCAGGCAAGCGAATGGGGCCTAGCAGGCACCAAGGCAAACCCAGGGAAGCAAATGGGGCCCTGCAGGCCCCAGGTCAACCCCAGGCAATAGAACTGGGCGTGGCCCATGTGGGTGGGGCACTCCTTGGAGGCTTAAGCCCGGGTGGGGGGGGCACTTGATTTAGGCTTAAGCCCTAGGGCATCCAGATCAACCCCTGCAAGCCTATGGGGCCCTGCAGGCCCCAGGTCAACCCCAGGCAAGAGACTAGGGCCTGGCCCAGGTGTGGGGGGCACTCCTTGGAGGCTTAAGCCTGGGTTGAGGGGGCACTCCTTGGAGGCTTAAGCCCGGTTGGAGGGGGCACTCCTTGGAGGCTTAAGCCCGGGTGGAGGGGGCACTCCTTGGAGGCTTAAGGCCCTGGTGGTTGTGCGGGTCCTGCGTCCGCACTCCCGGTGGTTTTTTGGGAGTGAAGCCCAGGGCGGAACCAAGTCCGGGCACCAGGACAACGCGAGGCATGCCTAGGGGGATGTTGGAGCCCCGGTCAACCCCAGGCAAGCGAATGGGGCCTTGCAGCCACCAGGTCAACCCCAGGCAAGCGAATGGGGCCTTGCATTCACCAGGTCGACCCCCTGCAAGCCTATGCGGCCCTGCAGCCACCAGGTCAACCCCAGACAAGTGAATGGGGCCTGGCCCAGGTGTGGCGGGGGCACTCCTTGGAGGCTTAAGCTTGGGTGGGTGGGCACTTGATGGGGGCTTAAGCCCCTGGTGGTTTTGCGGATCTTGCGTCCGCACTCCCGGTGGTTTTTTGGGAGTCAAGCCCAGGGCGGGACCAAGTCCGGGCACCAGGACAACCGCAGGCATGCCTAGGGGGATTTTGGAGCCCCGGTCAACCCCAGGCAAGCGAATGGGGACTTCCAGCCTTCAGGTCAAACCCAGGTAAGCCAATGGGGCCTTGCAGCCACCAGGTCACCCCCCTGCAAGCCTATGGGGCCCTGCAGGCCCCACGTCAACACCAGGCAAGAGAAAGGGGCCTGGCCCAGGTGCAGGGGACACTACTTGGAGGCTTGAACCCAGGTGGAGGAGGACTTGATGGAGGCTTAAGGCCGTGGCGGTTGTGCGGGTCCTGCATCCGCACTTACGGTGGTTTTTTGGGAGTGAAGCTCAGAGCGGCAGCATATCCGGGGACCAGGTCAAGCCCAGGCATGCCTAGGGCGAGTTTTGGAGCCCAGGTCAACCCCAGGCAAGTGAATGGGGCCTTGCAGACACCAGGTCAACCCCAGGCAAGCGAATGGGGCCCTGCAGACACCAGGTCAACCCCAGGTAAGCGAATGGGGCCTTGTAGCCACCAGGTGAACCCTAGGCAAGCGAATGGGGCCTGGCCCAGGTGCTGGGGGCACTTGTTGGAGGCTTGAGCCTGGGTGCGGGGGGCACTTGATGGAGGCTTCAGCCCCTGGCAGTTGTGCGGGTCCTGCGTCCGCACTCCCGGTGGTTTTTTGGGAGTGAAGCCCATGGCGGTAGCGAGTCCGGGCACCAGAACAACCCCAGGCATGCCTAGGGGGACTTTGGAAGTCCAGGTCAACCCCAGGCAAGCGAATGGGCCTTGCAGCCTCCAGGTCAATCCCAGGCAAGCGAGCGGGGCCTTGCATCCACCAGGTCGACCCCCTGCAAGCCTATGTGGCCCTGCAGCCACCAGGTCAACCCCAGGCAAGAGAAAGGGGCCTGGCCCAGGTGGGTGGGTCACTCCTTGGAGGCTTAAGCCCGGGTGGTGGGGGCACTTGATTTAGGCTTAAGCCCTAGGGCAACCAGGTCAACCCCCTGCAAGCCTATAGGGCCCTGCAGGCCCCAGGTCAACCCCAGGCAAGAGACTAGGGCCTGGCCCAGGTGTGGGGGGCACTCCTTGGAGGCTTAAGCCCGGGTGGAGGGGGCACTCCTTGGAGGCTTAAGGCCCTGGCGGTTGTGCGGGTCCTGCGTCCGCACTCCCGGTGGTTTTTTGGGAGTGAAGCCCATGGCGGGAGCAAGTCCGGGCACCAGAACAAGCCAGGCATGCCTAGTGGGACTTTGGAAGTCCAGGTCAACCCCAGGCAAGCGAATGGGCCTTGCAGTCTCCAGGTGAACCCCAGGCAAGCGAATGGGGCCTAGCAGTCACCAAGGCAAACCCAGGGAAGCAAATGGGGCCCTGCAGGCCCCAGGTCAATCCCAGGCAATAGAACTGGGCGTGGCCCAGGTGGGTGGGGCACTCCTTGGAGGCTTAAGCCCGGGTCGGGGGGGCACTTGATTTAGGCTTAAGCCCTAGGGCAACCAGATCAACCCCCTGCAAGCCTATGGGGCCCTGCAGGCCCCAGGTCAACCCCAGGCAAGAGACTAGGGCCTGGCCCAGGTGTTGGGGGCACTCCTTGGAGGCTTAAGCCCGGGTTGAGGGGGCACTCCTTGGAGGCTTCAGCCCGGGTGGAGGGGGCACTCCTTGGAGGCTTAAGCCCGGGTGGAGGGGGCACTCCTTGGAGGCTTAAGGCCCTGGTGGTTGTGCGGGTCCTGCGTCCGCACTCCCGGTGGTTTTTTGGGAGTGAAGCCCAGGGCGGAACTAAGTCCGGGCACCAGGACAACGCGAGGCATTCCTACGGGGATGTTGGAGCCCAGGTCAACCCCAGGCAAGCGAATGGGGCCTTGCAGCCACCAGGTCAACCCCAGGCAAGCGAATGGGGCCTTGCATTCACCAGGTCGACCCCCTGCAAGCCTATGCGGCCCTGCAGCCACCAGGTCAACCCCAGGCAAGTGAATGGGGCCTGGCCCAGGTGTGGCGGGGGCACTCCTTGGAGGCTTAAGCTTGGGTGGGGGGGGCACTTGATTGGGGCTTAAGCCCCTGGTGGTTTTGCGGATCTTGCGTCCGCACTCCCGGTGGTTTTTTGGGAGTCAAGCCCAGGGCGGAAGCAAGTCCGGGCACCAGAACAACCCAGGCATGCCTAGGGGGATTTTGGAGCCCAGGTAAACCCCAGGCAAGCGAATGGGGCCTGACCCCGGTGAGGGGGGCACTCCTTGGAGGCTTAAGCCCAGGTGGCGGGGGCACTTGATTTAGGCTTAAGCCCCTGGCTGTTGTGCTTGTCCTGCGTGCGCACTCCCAGTGGCTTTTTGGGAGTAAAGCCCAGGGCAGCAGCAAGTCCGAGCACCAGAACAACCCAGGCATGCCTAGGGGGACTTTGGAAGTCCAGGTCAACCCCAGGCAAGCGAATGGGCCTTGCAGCCTCCAGGTCAATCCCAGGTAAGCGAATGGGGCCTTGCAGCCACCAGGTCAACCCCCTGCAAGCCTATGTGGACCTGCAGCCACCAGGTCAACCCCAGGCAAGAGAATGGGGCCTGGCCCCGGTGTGGGGGGCACTCCTTCGAGGCTTAAGCTTGGATCGGGGGGCACTTGATGGAGGCTTAAGCCCCTGGAGGTTTTGCGGGTCCTGCCTCCACACTCCCGGTGGTTTTCTGGGAGTGAAGCCCAGGGCGGCAGCATATCCGGGGACCAGGTCAAGCCCAGGCATGCCTAGGGGGACTTTTGGAGCCCCGGTCAACCCCAGGCAAGCGAATGGGGCCTTGCAGACACCAGGTCAACCCCAGGTAAGCGAATGGGGCCTTGTAGCCACCAGGTGAACCCTAGGCAAGCGAATGGGGCCTGGCCGAGGTGCGGGGGGCACTTGTTGGAGGCTTGAGCCTGGCTGCGGGGGGCACTTGATGGAGGCTTAAGCCCCTGGCAGTTGTGCGGGTCCTGCGTCCGCACTCCCGGTGGTTTTTTGGGAGTGAAGCCAAGGCGGGTAGCGAGTCCGGGCACCAGGACAACCCCAGGCATGCCTAGGGGGACTTTTGGAGCCCAGGTCAACCCCAGGAAAGCGAATGGGGCCTTGCAGCCACCAGGTCAACCCCAGGCAAGCGAATGGGGCCTAGCAGGCACCAAGGCAAATCCAGGGAAGCAAATGTGGCTCTGCAGGCCCCAGGTCAACCCCAGGCAATAGAACTGGGCGTGGCCCAGGTGGGTGGGGCACTCCTTGGAGGCTTAAGCCCGGGTGGGGGGGGCACTTGATTTAGGCTTAAGCCCTAGGGCAACCAGATCACCCCCCTGCAAGCCTATGGGGCCCTGCAGGCCCCAGGTCAACCCCAGGCATGAGACTAGGGCCTGGCCCAGGTGTGGGGGGCACTCCTTGGAGGCTTAAGCACGGGTGGAGGGGGCACTCCTTGGAGGCTTAAGGCCCTGGCGGTTGTGCGGGTCCTGCGTCCGCACTCCCGGTGGTTTTTTGGGAGTGAAGCCCAGGGCGGGAGCAAGTCCGGGCACCAGAACAAGCCAGGCATGCCTAGGGGGACTTTGGAAGTCCAGGTCAACCCCAGGCAAGCGAATGGGCCTTGCAGTCTCCAGGTCAATCCCAGGTAAGCGAATGGGGCCTTGCACACAACAGGTCAACCCCCTGCAAGCCTATGGGGCCCTGCAGGCCCCACGTCAACCCCACGCAAGAGAAAGGGGCCTGGCCCAGGTGCAGGGGACACTCCTTGGAGGCTTAAACCCAGGTGGGGGAGGACTTGATGGAGGCTTAAGGCCGTGGTGGTTGTGCGGGTCCTGCATCCGCACTTCCGGTGGTTTTTTGGGAGTGAAGCTCAGAGCGGCAGCATATCCGGGGACCAGGTCAAGCCCAGGCATGCCTAGGGGGACTTTTGGAGCCCCGGTCAACCCCAGGCAAGCGAATGGGGCCTTGCAGACACCAGGTCAACCCCAGGTAAGCGAATGGGGCCTTGTAGCCACCAGGTGAACCCTAGGCAAGCGAATGGGGCCTGGCCCAGGTGCGGGGGGCACTTGTTGGAGGCTTGAGCCTGGGTGCGGGGGGCACTTGATGGAGGCTTAAGCCCCTGGCAGTTGTGCGGGTCCTGCGTCCGCACTCCCGATGGTTTTTTGGGAGTGAGGCCCAGGGCGGTAGCGAGTCCGGGCACCAGGACAACCCCCGGCATGCCTAGGGGGACTTTTGGAGCCCAGATCAACCCCAGGCAAGCGAATGGGGCCTTGCAGCCACCAGGTCAACCCCAGGCAAGCGAATGGGGCCTAGCAGTCGCCAAGGCAAACCCAGGTAAGCAAATGGGGCCCTGCAGGCCCCAGGTCAACCCCAGGCAATAGAACTGGGCGTGGCCCAGGTGGGTGGGGCACTCCTTGGAGGCTTAAGCCCGGGTGGGGGGGGCACTTGATTTAGGCTTAAGCCCTAGGGCAACCAGGTCAACCCGCTGCAAGCCTATGGGGCCCTGCAGGCCCCAGGTCAACCCCAGGCAAGAGACTAGGGCCTGGGCCAGGTGTGGGGGGCACTCCTTGGAGGCTTAAGCCCGGGTTGAGGGGGCACTCCTTGGAGGCTTAAGCCCGGGTGGAGGGGGCACTCCTTGGAGGCTTAAGCCCGGGTGGAGGGGGCACTCCTTGGAGGCTTAAGGCCCTGGTGGTTGTGCGGGTCCTGCGTCCGCACTCCCGGTGGTTTTTTGGGAGTGAAGCCCAGGGCTTAACCAAGTCCGGGCACCAGGACAACGCGAGGCATGCCTAGGGGGATTTTGGAGCCCAGGTCAACCCCAGGCAAGCGAATGGGGCCTAGCAGGCACCAAGGCAAACCCAGGTAAGCGAGCGGGGCCTTGCATCCACCAGGTCGACCCACTGCAAGCCTATGCGGCCCTGCAGCCACCAGGTCTACCCCAGGCAAGTGAATGGGGCATGGCCCAGGTGTGGGGGGGGCACTCCTTGGAGGCTTAAGCTTGGGTGGGGGGGGACTTGATGGGCGCTTAAGCCCCTGGTGGTTTTGCGGGTCTTGCGTCCGCACTCCCGGTGGTTTTGTGGTAGTGAAGCCCAGGGCGGAACCAAGTCCGGGCACCAGAACAACCCCAGGCATTCCTAGGGGGACTTTTGGAGCCCAGGTCAACCCCAGCCAAGCGAAAGGGGCCTTGCAGACACCAGGTCAACCCCAGGTAAGCGAATGGGGCCTTGTAGCCACCAGGTGAACCCTAGGCAAATGAATGGGGCCTGGCCCAGGTGGGGGGGGGTACTTGGAGGCTTGTGCCTGGGTGCGGGGGGCACTTGATGGAGGCTTAAGCCCCTGGCGGTTGTGCGGGTCCTGCATCCGCACTCCCGGTGGTTTTTTGGGAGTCAAGCCCAGGGCGGAAGCAAGTCCGGGCACCAGAACAACCCAGGCATGCCTAGGGGGACTTTTGGAGCCCAGGTAAACCCCAGGCAAGCGAATGGGGCCTGACCCCGGTGAGGGGGGGCACTCCTTGGAGGCTTAAGCCCAGGTGGCGGGGGCACTTGATTTAGGCTTAAGCCCCTGGCTGTTGTGCTTGTCCTGCGTGCGCACTCCCAGTGGCTTTTTGGGAGTAAAGCCCAGGGCAGCAGCAAGTCCGAGCACCAGAACAACCCAGGCATGCCTAGGGGGACTTTGGAAGTCCAGGTCAACCCCAGGCAAGCGAATGGGCCTTGCAGCCTTCAGGTCAATCCAAGGTAAGCGAACGGGGCCTTGCAGCCACCAGGTCAACCCCCTGCAAGCCTATGGGGACCTGCAGCCACCAGGTCAACCCCAGGCAAGCGAATGGGGCCTTGCAGACACCAGGTCAACCCCAGGTAAGCGAATGGGGCCTTGTAGCCACCAGGTGAACCCTAGGCAAATGAATGGGGCGTGGCCCAGGTGGGGGGGGGCACTTGGAGGCTTGTGCCTGGGTGCGGGGGGCACTTGATGGAGGCTTAAGCCCCTGGCGGTTGTGCGGGTCCTGCGTCCGCACTCCCGGTGGTTTTTTGGGAGTGAAGCCCAGGGCGGGAGCAAGTCCGGGCACCAGAACAACCCAGGCATGCCTAGGGGGACTTTTGGAGCCCAGGTAAACCCCAGGCAAGCGAATGGGGCCTGACCCCGGTGAGGTGGGCACTCCTTGGAGGCTTAAGCCCAGGTGGCGGGGGCACTTGATTTAGGCTTAAGCCCCTGGCTGTTCTGCTTGTCCTGCGTGCGCACTCCCAGTGGCTTTTTGGGAGTGAAGCCCAGGGCAGCAGCAAGTCCGGGCACCAGAACAACCCAGGCATGCCTGGGGGGACTTTGGAAGTCCAGGTCAACCCCAGGCAAGCGAATGGGCCTTGCAGCCTGCAGGTCAAACCCAGGAAAGCCAATGGGGCCTTGCAGCCACCAGGTCACCCCCCTGCAAGCCTATGGGGCCCTGCAGGCCCCAGGTCAACACCAGGCAAGAGAAAGGGGCCTGGCCCAGGTGCAGGGGACACTCCTTGGAGGCTTAAACCCAGGTGGGGGAGGACTTGATGGAGGCTTAAGGCCCTGGGGGTTGTGCTGGTCCTGCATCCGCACTTCCGGTGGTTTTTTGGGAGTGAAGCTCAGAGCGGCAGCATATGCGGGGACCAGGTCAAGCCCAGGCATGCCTAGGGGGACTTTTGGAGCCCAGCTCAACCCCAAGCAAGCGAATGGGGCCTTGCAAACCCAGGTCAAACCCAGGCAAGCGAATGGGGCCTAGCAGGCACCAAGGCAAACCCAGGTAAGCGAGCGGGGCCCTGCAGCCACCAGGTCAACCCCAGGCAAGTGAATGGGGCCTGGCCCAGGTGTGGGGGGGGGCACTACTTGGAGGCTTAAGCTTGGGTGGGGGGGCACTTGATGGGCGCTTAAGCCCCTGGTGGTTTTGCCGGTCTTGCGTCCGCACTCCCGGTGGTTTTGTGGGAGTGAAGCCCAGGGCGGAACCAAGTCCGGGCACCAGAACAACCCCAGGCATTCCTAGGGGGACTTTTGGAGCCCTGGTCAACCGCAGGCAAGCGAATGGGGCCTTGCAGACACCAGGTCAACCCCAGGTAAGCGAATGGGGCCTTGTAGCCACCAGGTGAACCCTAGGCAAATGAATGGGGCCTGGCCCAGGTGGGGGGGGCACTTGGAGGCTTGTGCCTGGGTGCGGGGGGCACTTGATGGAGGCTTAAGCCCCTGGCGGTTGTGCGGGTCCTGCGTCCGCCCTCCCGGTGGTTTTTTGGGAGTCAAGCCCAGGGCGGGAGCACGTCCGGGCACCAGAACAACCCAGGCATGCCTAGGGAGACTTTTGGAGCCCAGGTAAAACCCATGCAAGCGAATGGGGCCTGACCCCGGTGAGGGGGGCACTCCTTGGAGGCTTAAGCCCAGGTGGCGGGGGCACTTGATTTAGGCTTAAGCCCCTGGCTGTTGTGCTTGTCCTGCGTGCGCACTCCCAGTGGCTTCTTGGGAGTGAAGCCCAGGGCAGCAGCAAGTCCGGGCACAAGAACAACCCAGGCATGCCTAGGGGGACTTTGGAAGTCCAGGTCAACCCCAGGCAAGCGAATGGGCCTTGAAGCCTACAGGTCAAACCCAGGGAAGCAAATCAGGCCTAGGAGGCACCAAGGCAAACCCAGGGAAGCAAATGGGGCCTTGCAGGCCCCAGGTCAACCCCAGGCAATAGAACTGGGCATGGCCAATGTGGGTTGGGCACTCCTTGGAGGCTTAAGCTTGGGTGGGGGGGCACTTGATGTAGGCTTAAGCCCCTGGTGGTTTTTCGGGTCCTTCATCCGCACTCCCGGTGGTTTTCTGCGAGTGAAGCCCAGGGCGGGACCAAGTCTGGGCACCAGGACAACGCCAGGCATGCCTATGGGGATTTTGGAGCCCAGGTCAAACCCAGGTAAGCGAATGGGGCCTTGGAGCCACCAGGTCAACCCCAGGCAAGCGAATGGGCCCTAGCAGGCACCAAGGCAAACCCAGGTAAGCGAGCGGGGCCTTGCAGCCACCAGGTCGACCCCCTGCAAGCCTATGGGGCCCTGCAGCCACCAGGTCAACCCCAGGCAAGTGAATGGGGCCTGGCCCAGGTGTGGGGGAGGCACTCCTTGGAGGCTTAAGCTTGGGTGGGGGGGCACATGATGGGGGCTTAAGCCCCTGGTGGTTTTGCGGGTCTTGCGTCCGCACTCCCGGTGGTTTTGTGGGAGTGAAGCCCAGGGCGGAACCGAGTCCGTGCACCAGAACAACCCCAGGCATTCCTAGGGGTCTTTTGGAGCCGAGGTCAACCCCAGGCAAGCGAATGGGGCCTTGCAGACACCAGGTCAACCCCAGGTAAGCGAATGGGGCCTTGTAGCCACCAGGTGAACCCTAGGCAAATGAATGGGGCCTGGCCACGGTGGGGGGGGGCACTTGGAGGCTTGTGCCTGGTTGCGGGGGGCACTTGATGGAGGCTTAAGCCCCTGGCGGTTGTGCGGGTCCTGCGTCCGCACTCCCGGTAGTTTTTTGGGAGTCAAGCCCAGGGCGGGAGCAAGTCCGGGCACCAGAACAACCCAGGCATGCCTAGGGGGACTTTTGGAGCCCAGGTAAACCCCAGGCAAGCGAATGGGGCCTGACCCCGGTGAGGTGGGCACTCCTTGGAGGCTTAAGCCCAGGTGGCGGGGGCACTTGATTTAGGCTTAAGCCCCTGGCTGTTCTGCTTGTCCTGCGTGCGCACTCCCAGTGGCTTTTTGGGAGTGAAGCCCAGGGCAGCAGCAAGTCCGGGCACCAGAACAACCCAGGCATGCCTGGGGGGACTTTGGAAGTCCAGGTCAACCCCAGGCAAGCGAATGGGCCTTGCAGCCTGCAGGTCAAACCCAGGAAAGCCAATGGGGCCTTGCAGCCACCAGGTCACCCCCCTGCAAGCCTATGGGGCCCTGCAGGCCCCAGGTCAACACCAGGCAAGAGAAAGGGGCCTGGCCCAGGTGCAGGGGACACTCCTTGGAGGCTTAAACCCAGGTGGGGGAGGACTTGATGGAGGCTTAAGGCCCTGGGGGTTGTGCTGGTCCTGCATCCGCACTTCCGGTGGTTTTTTGGGAGTGAAGCTCAGAGCGGCAGCATATGCGGGGACCAGGTCAAGGCCAGGCATGCCTAGGGGGACTTTTGGAGCCCAGCTCAACCCCAAGCAAGCGAATGGGGCCTTGCAAACCCAGGTCAACCCCAGGCAAGCGAATGGGGCCTAGCAGGCACCAAGGCAAACCCAGGTAAGCGAGCGGGGCCCTGCAGCCACCAGGTCAACCCCAGGCAAGTTTATGGGGCCTGGCCCAGGTGTGGGGGGGGCACTACTTGGAGGCTTAAGCTTGGGTGGGGGGGCACTTGATGGGCGCTTAAGCCCCTGGTGGTTTTGCCGGTCTTGCGTCCGCACTCCCGGTGGTTTTGTGGGAGTGAAGCCCAGGGCGGAACCAAGTCCGGGCACCAGAACAACCCCAGGCATTCCTAGGGGGACTTTTGGAGCCCTGGTCAACCGCAGGCAAGCGAATGGGGCCTTGCAGACACCAGGTCAACCCCAGGTAAGCGAATGGGGCCTTGTAGCCACCAGGTGAACCCTAGGCAAATGAATGGGGCCTGGCCCAGGTGGGGGGGGCACTTGGAGGCTTGTGCCTGGGTGCGGGGGGCACTTGATGGAGGCTTAAGCCCCTGGCGGTTGTGCGGGTCCTGCGTCCGCCCTCCCGGTGGTTTTTTGGGAGTCAAGCCCAGGGCGGGAGCACGTCCGGGCACCAGAACAACCCAGGCATGCCTAGGGAGACTTTTGGAGCCCAGGTAAAACCCATGCAAGCGAATGGGGCCTGACCCCGGTGAGGGGGGCACTCCTTGGAGGCTTAAGCCCAGGTGGCGGGGGCACTTGATTTAGGCTTAAGCCCCTGGCTGTTGTGCTTGTCCTGCGTGCGCACTCCCAGTGGCTTCTTGGGAGTGAAGCCCAGGGCAGCAGCAAGTCCGGGCACAAGAACAACCCAGGCATGCCTAGGGGGACTTTGGAAGTCCAGGTCAACCCCAGGCAAGCGAATGGGCCTTGAAGCCTGCAGGTCAAACCCAGGGAAGCAAATCAGGCCTAGGAGGCACCAAGGCAAACCCAGGGAAGCAAATGGGGCCTTGCAGGCCCCAGGTCAACCCCAGGCAATAGAACTGGGCATGGCCAATGTGGGTTGGGCACTCCTTGGAGGCTTAAGCTTGGGTGGGGGGGGCACTTGATGTAGGCTTAAGCCCCTGGTGGTTTTTCGGGTCCTTCATCCGCACTCCCGGTGGTTTTCTGCGAGTGAAGCCCAGGGCGGGACCAAGTCTGGGCACCAGGACAACGCCAGGCATGCCTATGGGGATTTTGGAGCCCAGGTCAAACCCAGGTAAGCGAATGGGGCCTTGGAGCCACCAGGTCAACCCCAGGCAAGCGAATGGGCCCTAGCAGGCACCAAGGCAAACCCAGGTAAGCGAGCGGGGCCTTGCAGCCACCAGGTCGACCCCCTGCAAGCCTATGGGGCCCTGCAGCCACCAGGTCAACCCCAGGCAAGTGAATGGGGCCTGGCCCAGGTGTGGGGGAGGCACTCCTTGGAGGCTTAAGCTTGGGTGGGGGGGCACTTGATGGGGGCTTAAGCCCCTGGTGGTTTTGCGGGTCTTGCGTCCGCACTCCCGGTGGTTTTGTGGGAGTGAAGCCCAGGGCGGAACCGAGTCCGTGCACCAGAACAACCCCAGGCATTCCTAGGGGTCTTTTGGAGCCGAGGTCAACCCCAGGCAAGCGAATGGGGCCTTGCAGACACCAGGTCAACCCCAGGTAAGCGAATGGGGCCTTGTAGCCACCAGGTGAACCCTAGGCAAATGAATGGGGCCTGGCCACGGTGGGGGGGGCACTTGGAGGCTTGTGCCTGGTTGCGGGGGGCACTTGATGGAGGCTTAAGCCCCTGGCGGTTGTGCGGGTCCTGCGTCCGCACTCCCGGTAGTTTTTTGGGAGTCAAGCCCAGGGCGGGAGCAAGTCCGGGCACCAGAACAACCCAGGCATGCCTAGGGGGACTTTGGAAGTCCAGGTCAACCCCAGGCAAGCGAATGGGCCTTGCAGTCGCCAGGGCAATCCCAATTAACCGAATGGGGCCTTGCAGACACCAGGTCAAGCCCCTGCAAGCCTATGGGGACCTGCAGCCACCATGTCAACCCCAGACAAGAGAATGGGGCCTGGACCAGGTGTGGGAGGCACTCCTTGGAGGCTTAAGCTTGGGTGGGGGGGCACTTGATGGAGGCTTAAGCCCCTGGGGGTTTTTCGGGTCCTGCGTCCGCACTCCCGGTGGTTTTGTGGGAGAGAAGCCCAGGGCGGAACCAAGTCCGGGCACCAGGACAACCCCAGGAATGCCTAGGGGGATTTTGGAGCCCCGGTCAACCCCAGGCTAGCGAATGGGGCCTAGCAGGCACCAAGGCAAACCCAGGTAAGCGAGCGGGGCCTTGCAGACACCAGGTCAACCCCCTGCAAGCCTATGGGGCCCTGCAGCCACCAGGTCAACCCCAGGCAATAGAACTGGGCCTGGCCCAGGTGGGTGGGGCACTCCTTGGAGGCTTAAGCCCGGGTGGGGGGGGGCACTTGATTTAGGCTTAAGCCCCTGGCGGTTGTGCGGGTCCTGCGTCCGCACTCCCGGTGGTTTTTTGGGAGTGAAGCCCAGGGCGGAACCAAGTCCGGGCACCAGGACAACCCCAGGCATGCCTAGGGGGATTTTGGAGCCCCGGTCAACCCCAGGCAAGCGAATGGGGCCTTCCATCCTCCAGGTCAAACCCAGGTAAGCCAATGGGGCCTTGCAGCCACCAGGTCACCCCCCTGCAAGCCTATGGGGCCCTGAAGGCCCCAGGTCAACCCCAGGCTAGAGAAATTGGCCTCACCCAGGTGCAGGGGACACTCCTTGGAGGCTTAAACCCAGGTGGGGGAGGACTTGATGGAGGCTTAAGGCCGTGGCGGTTGTGCGGGTCCTGCATCCGCACTTCTGGTGGTTTTTTGGGAGTGAAGCTCAGAGCGGCAGCATATCCGGGGACCAGGTCAAGCCCAGACATGACTAGGGGGACTTTTGGAGCCCAGGTCAACCCCAGGCAAGCTAATGGGGCCTTGCAGACACCTGGTCAACCCCAGGCAAGCGAATCGGGCCTAGCAGGCACCAAGGCAAACCCAGGGAAGCAAATGGGGCCCTGCAGGCCCCAGGTCAACCCCAGGCAAGAGAAAGGGGCCTGGCCCAGGTGGGTGGGGCAGTCCTTGGAGGCTTAAGCCCGGTTGCGGGGGGCACTTGATTTAGGCTTAAGCCTCTGGCTGTTGTGCGTGTCCTGCGTCCACACTCCCAGTGGTGTTTTGGGAGTGAAGCCCAGGCCAGAAGCAAGTCCAGGCACCACAACAACCCAGACATGCCTAGGGGGACTTTTGGTGCCCAGGTCAACCCCAGGCAAGCGAATGGGGCCTTGCAGCCTCCAGGTCAAACCCAGGTAAGCGAATGGGGCCTTGCAGCCTCCAGGTCAAACCCAGGTAAGCGAATGGGGCCTTGCAGCCACCAGGTCAACACCCTGCAAGCCTATGGGGCCCTGCAGGCCCCAGGTCAACCTCAGGCAAGAGACTAGGGCCTGGCCCAGGTGTGGGGGGCACTCCTTGGAGGCTTAAGGCCCTGTTGGTTGTGCGGTTCCTGCGTCCGCATTCCCGGTGTTTTTGTGGGAGTGAAGCCCAGGGCGGAACCAAGTCCGGGCACCAGGACAACGCCAGGCAGGCCTAGGGGGATTTTGGAGACCAGGTCAACCCCAGGCAAGCGAATGGGGCCTTGCAGCCTCCAGGTCAAACCCAGGTAAGCCAATGGGGCCTTGCAGCCACCAGGTCAACCCTCTGCAAGCCTATGGGGCCCTGCAGGCCCCAGGTCAACCCCAGGCAAGAGACTAGGGCCTGGCCCAGATGTGGGGGGCACTCCTTGGAGGCTTAAGCCCGGGTGGAGGGGGCACTCCTTGGAGGCTTAAGCCCGGGTGGAGGGGGCACTCCTTGGAGGCTTAAAGCCCTTGTGGTTGTGCGGGTACTGCGTCCACACTCCCGGTGTTTTTTTGGGAGTGAAGCCCAGGGCGGAACCAAGTCCGGGCACCAGGTCAACCCCAGGCACGCCTAGGGGGGCTTTTGGAGTCCAGGTCAACCCCAGGCAAGCGAA
>NW_028324858.1:0-21237 GCF_052110815.1 Crocodylus siamensis
CTATCAAGTACCCCCGTGACCCGGGCTTAAGCTTCCAAGGTGTGCCCCCAGAACCGGTGCCAGGCCCCATTCTCTTGCCTGGGGTTGACCTGGTGGCTGCAAGGCCCCATTCGCTTGCCTGGGGTTGACCTGGTGGCTGCAAGGCCCCATTCGCTTGCCTGGGGTTGACCTGGTGGCTGCAAGGCCCCATTCGCTTGCCTGGGGGTTGACCTGGTGGTTGCAAGGCCCCATTCGCTTGCATTGCGTTGACCTGGTGGCTGCAAGGCCCCATTCGTTTTCGTGGGGTTGACCTGGTGGCTGCAGGGCCCCAAAGGCCTGCAGGGGGTTGACCTTGTGGCTGCAAGGCCCCGGAGGCTTGTCTGGGGTTGACCTGGTGGCTGCAAGGCCCCATTCGCTTCCGTGGGCTTGAGCTGGGCTCCAAAATTCCCTCTAGGCATGCCTGGGGTTGGGCTGCTGCCCCAACTTGCTGCAGGCCGGGGCTACACTCCCAAACAAACACCGTGAGTGTGGACTGAGGACTCGCACAACCACCAGGGGCTTAAGCCTCTATCAAGTACCCCCGTGACCCGGGCTTAAGCTTTTAAGGAGTGCCCCCAGAACCGGTGCCAGGCCCCATTCTCTTAGCTGGGGTTGACCTGGTGGCTGCAAGGCCCCATTTGCTTGCCTGGGGTTGACCTGGTGGCTGCAAGGCCCCATTCACTTGCCTGGGGTTGACCTGTTGGCTGCAAGGCCCCATTCGCTTGTCTGGAGTTCACCTGCTGTCTGCAAGGCCCCATTCGCTTGATTGGAGTTGACCTGGTGTGTGCAAGGTTCCATTCGTTTGCATTGGGTTGACCTGGTGGCTGCAAGACCCCGTAGGCTTGTCTGGGGTTGACCTGGTGACTGCAATCCCCATTCGCTTGTCTGGAGTTGATCTGGTGACTGCAAGGCCCCATTCGCTTGTCTGGAGTTGACCTGGTGACTGCAACGCCGCATTCGCTTGCCTGGGGTTGACCTGGTGGCTGCAAGGCCCCATTCGCTTGCCTGGGGTTGACCTGGTGGCTGCAAGGCCCCGTAGGCTTGCCTGGGCTTGACCTGGTGGCTGCAAGGCCCCATTTGCTTTCCTGGGGTTGACCTGGTGGCTGGAAGGCCCCATTTGCTTGCCTGGGGTTGACCTGGTGGCTGCAAGGCCCTATTCACTTGCCTGGGGTTGACCTGTTGCCTGCAAGGCCCCATTTGCTTTCCTGGGGTTGACCTGGTGTCTGCAAGGGCCCATTCACTTGCCTGGGATTGAGCTGGTGGCTGCAAGGCCCCATTCACTTGTATGGGGTTGAGCTGGTGGCTCCAAGGCCCCGTTCGCTTGCCTGGGGTTGACCTGGTGATTGCAAGGCCCCGTTCGCTTGCCTGGGGTTGACCTGGTGGCTGCAAGGCCCCGTTCGCTTGCCTGGGGTTGACCTGGTGGCTGCAAGGCCCCATTCGCTTGCCTGGGGTTGACCTGGTGGCTGCAAGGCCCCATTCGCTTACCTGGGGTTGACCTGGTGGCTGCAAGGCCCCATTCACTTGCCTGGGGTTGACCTGGTGGATGAAGGGCCCCATAGGCTTGCAGGCAGTTGACCTGGTGGCTGGAGGGCCCCATTCGTTCTACCTGGGGTTGACCTGGTGGCTGGAAGGCCCCATTCGATTGTCTGGGATTGACCTGGTGGCTGCAAGGCCCCATTCGCTTATCTGGGGTTGACCTGGTGGCTGCAAGGCCCCATTCGCTTGCTCGGGGTTGACCCTGTGGCTGTAAGGCCCCCTTCACTTGAATAGGGTTGACCCGGTGTCTGCAATGCCCAGTAGGCTTTCTTGGGGTTCACCTGGTGGCTGCAGTGCTAGATAGGCCTGCAGGGGGTTGACCTGGTAGATGCAAGCCCCATTCTCTTGTCCGGGGTTGACTTGGTGGCTGCAAGGCCCCATTCAGTTGTATTGAGTTGACCTGGTGGCTGCAAGGCCCCATTCGCTCTCCTGGGGTTGACCTGGTGGCTGCAGGGCCCCACTCACTTGCAATGGGTGGACCCTGTGGCTGCAAGGCCACATTCGCTTGAATTGGGTTGACATGTTGTCTGCAAGGCCCTATTCACTTTTATTGGGTTGACCTGCTGGCTCCAAGGCCCCATTCGCTTACCTGGGGTTGACCTGCTGGCTGAAAGGCCCCATTCGCTTCCACTTGGTTGACCTGGTGTCTGCAAGGCCCCGTACGCTTTCCTGGGGTCGACCTGGTGGCTGCAGGGCCCACTCACTTGCAATGGGTGGACCCTGTGGCTTCAAGGCCACATTCACTTGCATTGGTTTGACATGTTGTCTGCAAGGCCCAATTCGCTTGCATTGCGTTGACCTGGTGTCTGCAAGGCCCCATTCGCTTGCATTGCGTTGACCTGCTGTCCGCAAGGCCCCATTCTCTTGCCTGGGGTTGATCTGGTGGCTGCAAGGCCGCATTTACTTACCTGGGGTTGACTTGCTGACTGCAAGTGCCCGTTGACTTACATTGGGTTGACCTGGTGACTGCAAGGCCCCATTCGCTTGCATAGGGCTGAGCTGGACTCTGCAAGGCCCCATTCGCTTGTCTGGGGTTGACCTGGTGGCTGCAAGGCCCCATTCACTTGTTTGGCGTTGACCTGCTGGCTGCTAGGCCCCATTCGCTTACTTGCAGTTGACCTGGTGGCTGCAAGGCCACATTCACTTGCATTCGGTTGACCTGGTGTCTGCAAGGCCCCGTAGGCTTTCCTGGGGTCGACCTGGCGGATGCAAGGCCCCATTCGCTTACCTGGGGTTGACCTGGTGGCTGCAAGGCCCCATTCACTTGCCTTGGGTTGACCTGGTGGCTGCAAGGCCCCATTCCCTTGCCTGGGGTTGACCTGGTGGCTGCAAGGCCCCATTCATTTTCCTGGGCTTGACATGGTGGCTGCAGGGCCCCAAAGGCCTGCAGGGGGTTGACTTTGTGGCTGCAAGTCCCCGGAGGCGTGTCTGGAGTTGACCTGGTGGCTGCAAGGCCCCATTCGCTTGCCTGGGGTTGACCTGGTGGCTGCAAGGCCCCATTCGCTTGCCTGGGGTTGACCTGGTGGCTGCAAGGCCCCATTCGCTTGCCTGGGGTTGACCTGGTGGCTGCAAGGCCCCATTCGCTTGCCTGGGGTTGGCCTGGTGGCTGCAAGGCCCCGTTCGCTTGCCTGGGGGTTGACCTGGTGGTTGCAAGGCCCCGTTCGCTTTCCTGGGGTTGACCTGGTGGCTGCAAGGCCCCGTTCGCTTGCCTGGGGTTGACCTGGTGGCTGCAAGGCCCCATTCGCTTGCCTGGGGTTGACCTGGTGGCTGCAAGGCCCCATTCGATTGTCTGGGATTGACCTGGTGGCTCCAAGGCCCCATTCGCTTCTCTGGGGTTGACCTGGTGGCTGCAAAGCCCCATTCGCTTGCTCGGGGTTGACCCTGTGGCTGTAAGGCCCCCTTCACTTGAATTGGGTTGACCCGGTGTCTGCAATGCCCAGTAGGCTTTCTTGGGGTTCACCTGGTGGCTGCAGTGCTAGATAGGCCTGCAGGGGGTTGACCTGGTAGATGCAAGCCCCATTCTCTTGTGCGGGGTTGACTTGGTGGCTGCAAGGCCCCATTCAGTGGGATTGAGTTGACCTGGTGGCTGCAAGGCCCCATTCGCTCTCCTGGGTTTGACCTGGTGGCTGCAGGGCCCCACTCACTGGCAATGGGTGGACCCTGTGGCTGCAAGGCCCCATTCGCTTCCATTGCGTTGACCTGCTGTCTGCAAGGCCCCATTGACTTGCCTGGGGTTGATCTGGGGGCTGCAAGGCCGCATTTACTTACCTGGGGTTGACTTGCTGACTGCAAGTGCCCGTTGACTTACATTGGGTTGACCTGGTGACTGCAAGGCCCCATTCGCTTGCACAGGGCTGATCTGGACTCTGCAAGGCCCCATTCGCTTGTCTGGGGTTGACCTGGTGGCTGCAAGGCCCCATTCGCTTACTTGCAGTTGACCTGCTGGCTGCAAGGCCACATTCACTTGCATTCGGTTGACCTGGTGTCTGCAAGGCCCCGTAGGCTTTCCTGGGGTCGACCTGGCGGATGCAAGGCCCCATTCGCTTACCTGGGGTTGACCTGGTGGCTGTAAGGCCCCATTCACTTGCCTGGGGTTGACCTGGTGGCTGCAAGGCCCCATTTGCTTACCTGGGGTGGACCTGGTGGCTGCAAGGCCCCATTCGTTTTCCTGGGCTTGACATGGTGGCTGCAGGGCCCCAAAGGCCTGCAGGGGGTTGACTTTGTGGCTGCAAGTCCCCGGAGGCTTGTCTGGAGTTGACCTGGTGGCTGCAAGGCCCCATTCGCTTGCCTGGGGTTGACCTGGTGGCTGCAAGGCCCTGTTCACTTGCCTGGGGTTGACCTTGTGGCTGCAAGGCCCCATTCACTTGCCTGGGGTTGACCTGGTGGATGAAGGGCCTCATAGGCTTGCAGGCAGTTGACCTGGTGGCTGCAAGGCCCCATTCGCTCTACCTGGGGTTGCCCTGGTGGCTGGAAGGCGCCATTCTCTTGTCTGGGGTTGACCTGGTGGCTGCAAGGCCCCATTCACTTGCCTGGGGTTGACCTGGTGGATGAAGGGCCTCATAGGCTTGCAGGCAGTTGACCTGGTGGCTGGAGGGCCCCATTCGCTCTACCTGGGGTTGCCCTGGTGGCTGCAAGGCCCCATAGACTTGTTTAGCGTTCACCTACTGGCTGCAAGGCCACATTCACTTGCATTCGGTTGACCTGGTGTCTGCAAGGCCCCATTCGCTTGCCTGGGGTTGACCTGGTGGCTGCAAGGCCCCATTCGCTTACCTGGGGTTGACCTGGTGGCTGCAAGGCCCCATTCACTTGCCTGGGGTTGACCTGGTGGATGAAGGGCCCCATAGGCTTGCAGGCAGTTGACCTGGTGGCTGGAGGGCCCCATTCGCTCTACCTGGAGTTGACCTGGTGGCTGGAAGGCCGCATTCGCTTGTCTGGGATGGACCTGGTGGCTCCAAGGCCCCATTCGCTTCTCTGGGGTTGACCTGGTGGCTGCAAGGCCCCATTCGCTTGCTCGGGGTTGACCCTGTGGCTGTAAGGCCCCCTTCACTTGAATTGCGTTGACCCGGTGTCTGCAATGCCCAGTAGGCTTTTTTGGGGTTCACCTGGTGGCTGCAGTGCTAGATAGGCCTGCAGGGGGTTGACCTGGTAGATGCAAGCCCCATTCTCTTGTCCGGGGTTGACTTCGTGGATGCAAGGCCCCATTCAGTGGGATTGAGTTGACCTGGTGGCTGCAAGGCCCCATTCGCTCTCCTGGGGTTGACCTGGTGGCTGCAGGGCCCCACTCACTTGCAATGGGTGGACCCTGTGGCTGCAAGGCCACATTCGCTTGCATTGGGTTGACATGTTGTCTGCAAGGCCCCATTCGCTTGCATTGCGTTGACCTGGTGTCTGCAAGGCCCCATTCGCTTGCATTGCGTTCACCTGGTGGGTGCAAGGCCCCATTCGTTTTCGTGGGGTTGAGCTGGGCTCCAAAATTCCCTCTAGGCATGCCTGGGGTTGGGCTGGTGCCCCAACTTGCTGCAGGCCGGGGCTACACTCCCAAAGAAACACCGTGAGTGTGGACTGAGGACTCGCACAACCACCAGGGGCTTAAGCCTCTATCAAGTACCCCCGTGACCCGGGCTTAAGCTTCCAAGGTGTGCCCCCAGAACCGGTGCCAGGCCCCATTCTCTTGCCTGGGGTTGACCTGGTGGCTGCAAGGCCCCATTTGCTTGCCTGAGGTTGACCTGCTGGCTGCAAGGCCCCATTCACTTGCCTGGGGTTGACCTGGTGGCTGCAAGGCCCCGTTCGCTTGCCTGGGGGTTGACCTGGTGGTTGCAAGGCCCCATTCGCTTGCATTGCGTTGACCTGGTGGCTGCAAGGCCCCATTCGTTTTCGTGGGGTTGACCTGGTGGCTGCAGGGCCCCAAAGGCCTGCAGGGGGTTGACCTTGTGGCTGCAAGGCCCCGGAGGCTTGTCTGGAGTTGAGCTGGTGGCTGCAAGGCCCCATTCGCTTCCGTGGGCTTGAGCTGGGCTCCAAAATTCCCTCTAGGCATGCCTGGGGTTGGGCTGCTGCCCCAACTTGCTGCAGGCCGGGGCTACACTCCCAAACAAACACCGTGAGTGTGGACTGAGGACTCGCACAACCACCAGGGGCTTAAGCCTCTATCAAGTACCCCCGTGACCCGGGCTTAAGCTTTTAAGGAGTGCCCCCAGAACCGGTGCCAGGCCCCATTCTCTTAGCTGGGGTTGACCTGGTGGCTGCAAGGCCCCATTTGCTTGCCTGGGGTTGACCTGGTGGCTGCAAGGCCCCATTCACTTGCCTGGGGTTGACCTGTTGGCTGCAAGGCCCCATTCGCTTGTCTGGAGTTCACCTGCTGTCTGCAAGGCCCCATTCGCTTGATTGGAGTTGACCTGGTGTGTGCAAGGTTCCATTCGTTTGCATTGGGTTGACCTGGTGGCTGCAAGACCCCGTAGGCTTGTCTGGGGTTGACCTGGTGACTGCAATCCCCATTCGCTTGTCTGGAGTTGATCTGGTGACTGCAAGGCCCCATTCGCTTGTCTGGAGTTGACCTGGTGACTGCAACGCCGCATTCGCTTGCCTGGGGTTGACCTGGTGGCTGCAAGGCCCCATTCGCTTGCCTGGGGTTGACCTGGTGGCTGCAAGGCCCCGTAGGCTTGCCTGGGCTTGACCTGGTGGCTGCAAGGCCCCATTTGCTTTCCTGGGGTTGACCTGGTGGCTGGAAGGCCCCATTTGCTTGCCTGGGGTTGACCTGGTGGCTGCAAGGCCCTATTCACTTGCCTGGGGTTGACCTGTTGCCTGCAAGGCCCCATTTGCTTTCCTGGGGTTGACCTGGTGTCTGCAAGGGCCCATTCACTTGCCTGGGATTGAGCTGGTGGCTGCAAGGCCCCATTCACTTGTATGGGGTTGAGCTGGTGGCTCCAAGGCCCCGTTCGCTTGCCTGGGGTTGACCTGGTGATTGCAAGGCCCCGTTCGCTTGCCTGGGGTTGACCTGGTGGCTGCAAGGCCCCGTTCGCTTGCCTCGGGTTGACCTGGTGGCTGCAAGGCCCCATTCGCTTGCCTGGGGTTGACCTGGTGGCTGCAAGGCCCCATTCGCTTACCTGGGGTTGACCTGGTGGCTGCAAGGCCCCATTCACTTCCCTGGGGTTGACCTGGTGGATGAAGGGCCCCATAGGCTTGCAGGCAGTTGACCTGGTGGCTGGAGGGCCCCATTCGTTCTACCTGGGGTTGACCTGGTGGCTGGAAGGCCCCATTCGATTGTCTGGGATTGACCTGGTGGCTGCAAGGCCCCATTCGCTTCTCTGGGGTTGACCTGGTGGCTGCAAGGCCCCATTCGCTTGCTCGGGGTTGACCCTGTGGCTGTAAGGCCCCCTTCACTTGAATTGGGTTGACCCGGTGTCTGCAATGCCCAGTAGGCTTTATTGGGGTTCACCTGGTGGCTGCAGTGCTAGATAGGCCTGCAGGGGGTTGACCTGGTAGATGCAAGCCCCATTCTCTTGTCCGGGGTTGACTTCGTGGCTGCAAGGCCCCATTCAGTGGGATTGAGTTGACCTGGTGGCTGCAAGGCCCCATTCGCTCTCCTGGGGTTGACCTGGTGGCTGCAGGGCCCCACTCACTTGCAATGGGTGGACCCTGTGGCTGCAAGGCCACATTCGCTTGAATTGGGTTGACATGTTGTCTGCAAGGCCCCATTAGCTTGCATTGCGTTGACCTGGTGTCTGCAAGGCCCCATTCGCTTGCATTGCATTGACCTGGTGGGTGCAAGGCCCCATTCGTTTTCGTGGGGTTGACCTGGTGGCTGCAGGGCCCCAAAGGCCTGCAGGGGGTTGACCTTGTGGCTGCAAGGCCCCGGAGGCTTGTCTGGAGTTGAGCTGGTGGTTGCAAGGCCCCATTCGCTTCCCTGGGGTTGACCTGGTGGCTGCAAGGCCCCATTCGCTTGTCTGGAGTTCACCTGGTGTCTGCAAGCCCCATTCGCTTGATTGGAGTTGACCTGGTGTGTGCAAGGTTCCATTCGTTTGCATTGGGTTGACCTGGTGGCTGCAATCCCCATTCGCTTGTCTGGAGTTGACCTGGTGACTGCAATGCCGGATTCGCTTGCCTGGGGTTGACCTGGTGGCTGCAAGGCCTCATTCGCTTGCCTGGGGTTGACCTGGTGGCTGCAAGGCCCCGTAGGCTTGCCTGGGGTTGACCTGGTGGCTGCAAGGCCCCATTTGCTTTCATGGGGTTGACCTGGTCCTGGAAGGCCCCATTTGCTTGCCTGGGGTTGACCTGGTGGCTGCAAGGCCCTATTCACTTGCCTGGGGTTGACCTGGTGGCTGCATGGCCCCATTTGCTTTCCTGGGGTTGACCTGGTGTCTGCAAGGGCCCATTCACTTGCCTGGGATTGAGCTGGTGGCTGCAAGGCCCCATTCACTTCTACGGGGTTGAGCTGGTGGCTCCAAGGCCCCATTCGCTTGTCTGGGGTAGACCTGGTGGCTGCAAGGCCCCATTCGCTTGCCTGGAATTGACCTGGTGGCTGCAAGGCCCCATTCGCTTGCCTGGGGTTGACCTGGTGGCTGCAACGCCCCATTCGTTTTCCTGGGGTTGACATGGTGGCTGCAGGGCCCCAAAGGCCTGCAGGGGGTTGACTTTGTGGCTGCAAGTCCCCGGAGGGTTGTCTGGAGTTGACCTTGTGGCTGCAACGCCCCATTCGCTTGCCTGGGGTTGACCTGGTGGCTGCAAGGCCCCATTCGCTTGCCTGGGGTTGACCTGGTGGCTGCAAGGCCCCATTCACTTGCCTGGGGTTGACCTGGTGGCTGCAAGGCCCCGTTCGCTTGCCTGGGGGTTGACCTGGTGGTTGCAAGGCCCCGTTCGCTTGCCTGGGGTTGACCTGGTGGCTGCAAGGCCCCGTTCGCTTGCCTGGGGTTGACCTGGTGGCTGCAAGGCCCCATTCGCTTGCCTGGGGTTGACCTGGTGGCTGCAAGGCCCCATTCGCTTGCCTGGGGTTGACCTGGTGGCTGCAAGGCCCCGTAGGCTTGCCTGGGGTTGACCTGGTGGCTGCAAGGCCCCATTTGTTTCCTGGGGTTGACCTGGTCCTGGAAGGCCCCATTTGCTTGCCTGGGGTTGACCTGGTGGCTGCAAGGCCCTATTCACTTGCCTGGGGTTGACCTGGTGGCTGCATGGCCCCATTTGCTTTCCTGGGGTTGACCTGGTGTCTGCAATGCCCATTCACTTGCCTGGGATTGAGCTGGTGGCTGCAAGGCCCCATTCACTTCTACGGGGTTGAGCTGGTGGCTCCAAGGCCCCACTCGCTTGTCCGGGGTAGACCTGGTGGCTGCAAGGCCCCATTCACTTGCCTGGGGTTGACCTGGTGGCTGCAAGGCCCTATTCACTTGCCTGGGGTTGGCCTGTTGCCTGCAAGGCCCCATTTGCTTTCCTGGGGTTGACCTGGTGTCTGCAAGGGCCCATTCACTTGCCTGGGATTGAGCTGGTGGCTGCAAGGCCCCATTCACTTCTATGGGGTTGAGCTGGTGGCTCCAAGGCTCCATTCGCTTGTCTGGGGTAGACCTGGTGGCTGCAAGGCCCCATTCGCTTGCCTGGAATTGACCTGGTGGCTGCAAGGCCCCATTCGCTTGCCTGGGGTTGACCTGGTGGCTGCAACGCCCCATTCGTTTTCCTGGGGTTGACATGGTGGCTGCAGGGCCCCAAAGGCCTGCAGGGGGTTGACTTTGTGGCTGCAAGTCCCCGGAGGGTTGTCTGGAGTTGACCTTGTGGCTGCAACGCCCCATTCGCTTGCCTGGGGTTGACCTGGTGGCTGCAAGGCCCCATTCGCTTGCCTGGGGTTGACCTGGTGGCTGCAAGGCCCCATTCACTTGCCTGGGGTTGACCTGGTGGCTGCAAGGCCCCGTTCGCTTGCCTTGGGGTTGACCTGGGGGTTGCAAGGCCCCGTTCGCTTGCCTGGGTTTGACCTGGTGGCTGCAAGGCCCCGTTCGCTTGCCTGGGGTTGACCTGGTGGCTGCAAGGCCCCGTTCGCTTGCCTGGGGTTGACCTGGTGGCTGCAAGGCCCCATTCGCTTACCTGGGGTTGACCTGGTGGCTTCAAGGCCCCATTCACTTGCCTGGGGTTGACCTGGTGGATGAAGGGCCCCATAGGCTTGCAGGCAGTTGACCTGGTGGCTGGAGGGCCCCATTCGCTCTACCTGGGGTTGACCTGGTGGCTGGAAGGCCCCATTCGATTGTCTGGGATTGACCTGGTGGCTGCAAGGCCCCATTCGCTTGCTCGGGGTTGACCCTGTGGCTGTAAGGCCCCCTTCACTTGAATTGGGTTGACCCGGTGTCTGCAATGCCCAGTAGGCTTTCTTGGGGTTCACCTGGTGGCTGCAGTGCTAGATAGGCCTGCAGGGGGTTGACCTGGTAGATGCAAGCCCCATTCTCTTGTCAGGGGTTGACTTCGTGGCTGCAAGGCCCCATTCAGGGGGATTGAGTTGACCTGGTGGCTGCAAGGCCCCATTCGCTCTCCTGGGGTTGACCAGGTGGCTGCAGGGCCCCACTCACTGGCAATGGGTGGACCCTGTGGCTGCAAGGCCACTTTCGCTTGCATTGGGTTGACATGTTGTCTGCAAGGCCCCATTCGCTTGCATTGCGTTGACCTGGTGTCTGCAAGGCCCCATTCGCTTGCATTGCGTTGACCTGGTGGCTGCAAGGCCCCATTCGTTTTCGTGGGGTGGACCTGGTGGCTGCAGGGCCCCAAAGGCCTGCAGGGGGTTGACCTTGTGGCTGCAAGGCCCCGGAGGCTTGTCTGGAGTTGAGCTGGTGGCTGCAAGGCCCCATTCGCTTGCCTGGGGTTGACCTGGTGACTGCAAGGCCCCATTCGCTTCCCTGTGCTTGAGCTGGGCTCCAAAATTCCCTCTAGGCATGCCTGGGGTTGGGCTGCTGCCCCAACTTGCTGCAGGCCGGGGCTACACACCCAAACAAACACCGTGAGTGTGGACTGAGGACTCGCACAACCACCAGGGGCTTAAGCCTCTATCAAGTACCCCCGTGACCCGGGCTTAAGCTTTTAAGGAGTGCCCCCAGAACCGGTGCCAGGCCCCATTCTCTTAGCTGGGGTTGACCTGGTGGCTGCAAGGCCCCATTTGCTTGCTTGGGGTTGACCTGGTGGCTGCAAGGCCCCATTCGCTTGCCTGGGGTTGACCTGTTGGCTGCGAGGCCCCATTCGCTTGCCTGGGGTTGACCTGTTGGCTGCAAGGACCCATTCGCTTGTCTGGAGTTCACCTGGTGTCTGCAAGGCCCCATTCGCTTGATTGGAGTTGACCTGGTGTGTGCAAGGTTCCATTCGTTTGCATTGGGTTGACCTGGTGGCTGCAAGACCCCGTAGGCTTGTCTGGGGTTGACCTGGTGAGTGCAATCCCCATTCGCTTGTCTGGAGTTGATCTGGTGAATGCAAGGCCCCATTCGCTTGTCTGGAGTTGACCTGGTGACTGCAACGCCGCATTCGCTTGCCTGGGGTTGACCTGGTGGCTGCAAGGCCCCATTCGCTTGCCTGGGGTTGACCTGGTGGCTGCAAGGCCCCATTCACTTGCCTGGGGTTGACCTGGTGGCTGCAAGGCCCCGTTCGCTTGCCTGGGGATTGACCTGGTGGTTGCAAGGCCCCGTTCGCTTGCCTGGGGTTGACCTGGTGGCTGCAAGGCCCCGTTCGCTTGCCTGGGGTTGACCTGGTGGCTGCAAGGCCCCATTCGCTTGCCTGGGGTTGACCTGGTGGCTGCAAGGCCCCATTCGCTTACCTGGGGTTGACCTGGTGGCTTCAAGGCCCCATTCACTTGCCTGGGGTTGACCTGGTGGATGAAGGGCCCCATAGGCTTGCAGGCAGTTGACCTGGTGGCTGGAGGGCCCCATTCGCTCTACCTGGGGTTGACCTGGTGGCTGGAAGGCCCCATTCGATTGTCTGGGATTGACCTGGTGGCTGCAAGGCCCCATTCGCTTGCTCGGGGTTGACCCTGTGGCTGTAAGGCCCCCTTCACTTGAATTGGGTTGACCCGGTGTCTGCAATGCCCAGTAGGCTTTCTTGGGGTTCACCTGGTGGCTGCAGTGCTAGATAGGCCTGCAGGGGGTTGACCTGGTAGATGCAAGCCCCATTCTCTTGTCAGGGGTTGACTTCGTGGCTGAAAGGCCCCATTCAGGGGGATTGAGTTGACCTGGTGGCTGCAAGGCCCCATTCGCTCTCCTGGGGTTGACCAGGTGGCTGCAGGGCCCCACTCACTGGCAATGGGTGGACCCTGTGGCTGCAAGGCCACATTCGCTTGCATTGGGTTGACATGTTGTCTGCAAGGCCCCATTAGCTTGCATTGCGTTGACCTGGTGTCTGCAAGGCCCCATTCGCTTGCATTGCGTTGACCTGGTGGCTGCAAGGCCCCATTCGTTTTCGTGGGGTGGACCTGGTGGCTGCAGGGCCCCAAAGGCCTGCAGGGGGTTGACCTTGTGGCTGCAAGGCCCCGGAGGCTTGTCTGGAGTTGAGCTGGTGGCTGCAAGGCCCCATTCGCTTGCCTGGGGTTGACCTGGTGACTGCAAGGCCCCATTCGCTTCCCTGGGCTTGAGCTGGGCTCCAAAATTCCCTCTAGGCATGCCTGGGGTTGGGCTGCTGCCCCAACTTGCTGCAGGCCGGGGCTACACTCCCAAACAAACACCGTGAGTGTGGACTGAGGACTCGCACAACCACCAGGGGCTTAAGCCTCTATCAAGTACCCCCGTGACCCGGGCTTAAGCTTTTAAGGAGTGCCCCCAGAACCGGTGCCAGGCCCCATTCTCTTAGCTGGGGTTGACCTGGTGGCTGCAAGGCCCCATTTGCTTGCCTGGGGTTGACCTGGTGGCTGCAAGGCCCCATTCGCTTGCCTGGGGTTGACCTGTTGGCTGCGAGGCCCCATTCGCTTGCCTGGGGTTGACCTGTTGGCTGCAAGGCCCCATTCGCTTGTCTGGAGTTCACCTGGTGTCTGCAAGGCCCCATTCGCTTGATTGGAGTTGACCTGGTGTGTGCAAGGTTCCATTCGTTTGCATTGGGTTGACCTGGTGGCTGCAAGACCCCGTAGGCTTGTCTGGGGTTGACCTGGTGACTGCAATCCCCATTCGCTTGTCTGGAGTTGATCTGGTGACTGCAAGGCCCCATTCGCTTGTCTGGAGTTGACCTGGTGACTGCAACGCCGCATTCGCTTGCCTGGGGTTGACCTGGTGGCTGCAAGGCCCCATTCGCTTGCCTGGGGTTGACCTGGTGGCTGCAAGGCCCCGTAGGCTTGCCTGGGGTTGACCTGGTGGCTGCAAGGCCCCATTTGCTTTCCTGGGGTTGACCTGGTGGCTGGAAGGCCCCATTTGCTTGCCTGGGGTTGACCTGGTGGCTGCAAGGCCCTATTCACTTGCCTGGGGTTGACCTGTTGCCTGCAAGGCCCCATTTGCTTTCCTGGGGTTGACCTGGTGTCTGCAAGGGCCCATTCACTTGCCTGGGATTGAGCTGGTGGCTGCAAGGCCCCATTCACTTGTATGGGGTTGAGCTGGTGGCTCCAAGGCCCCGTTCGCTTGCCTGGGGTTGACCTGGTGATTGCAAGGCCCCGTTCGCTTGCCTGGGGTTGACCTGGTGGCTGCAAGGCCCCGTTCGCTTGCCTCGGGTTGACCTGGTGGCTGCAAGGCCCCATTCGCTTGCCTGGGGTTGACCTGGTGGCTGCAAGGCCCCATTCGCTTACCTGGGGTTGACCTGGTGGCTTCAAGGCCCCATTCACTTCCCTGGGGTTGACCTGGTGGATGAAGGGCCCCATAGGCTTGCAGGCAGTTGACCTGGTGGCTGGAGGGCCCCATTCGTTCTACCTGGGGTTGACCTGGTGGCTGGAAGGCCCCATTCGATTGTCTGGGATTGACCTGGTGGCTGCAAGGCCCCATTGACCTGGTGGCTGCAAGGCCCCATTCGCTTGCTCGGGGTTGACCCTGTGGCTGTAAGGCCCCCTTCACTTGAATTGGGTTGACCCGGTGTCTGCAATGCCCAGTAGGCTTTCTTGGGGTTCACCTGGTGGCTGCAGTGCTAGATAGGCCTGCAGGGGGTTGACCTGGTAGATGCAAGCCCCATTCTCTTGTCAGGGGTTGACTTCGTGGCTGAAAGGCCCCATTCAGGGGGATTGAGTTGACCTGGTGGCTGCAAGGCCCCATTCGCTCTCCTGGGGTTGACCAGGTGGCTGCAGGGCCCCACTCACTGGCAATGGGTGGACCCTGTGGCTGCAAGGCCACATTCGCTTGCATTGGGTTGACATGTTGTCTGCAAGGCCCCATTAGCTTGCATTGCGTTGACCTGGTGTCTGCAAGGCCCCATTCGCTTGCATTGCGTTGACCTGGTGGCTGCAAGGCCCCATTCGTTTTCGTGGGGTGGACCTGGTGGCTGCAGGGCCCCAAAGGCCTGCAGGGGGTTGACCTTGTGGCTGCAAGGCCCCGGAGGCTTGTCTGGAGTTGAGCTGGTGGCTGCAAGGCCCCATTCGCTTGCCTGGGGTTGACCTGGTGACTGCAAGGCCCCATTCGCTTCCCTGGGCTTGAGCTGGGCTCCAAAATTCCCTCTAGGCATGCCTGGGGTTGGGCTGCTGCCCCAACTTGCTGCAGGCCGGGGCTACACTCCCAAACAAACACCGTGAGTGTGGACTGAGGACTCGCACAACCACCAGGGGCTTAAGCCTCTATCAAGTACCCCCGTGACCCGGGCTTAAGCTTTTAAGGAGTGCCCCCAGAACCGGTGCCAGGCCCCATTCTCTTAGCTGGGGTTGACCTGGTGGCTGCAAGGCCCCATTTGCTTGCCTGGGGTTGACCTGGTGGCTGCAAGGCCCCATTCGCTTGCCTGGGGTTGACCTGTTGGCTGCGAGGCCCCATTCGCTTGCCTGGGGTTGACCTGTTGGCTGCAAGGCCCCATTCGCTTGTCTGGAGTTCACCTGGTGTCTGCAAGGCCCCATTCGCTTGATTGGAGTTGACCTGGTGTGTGCAAGGTTCCATTCGTTTGCATTGGGTTGACCTGGTGGCTGCAAGACCCCGTAGGCTTGTCTGGGGTTGACCTGGTGACTGCAATCCCCATTCGCTTGTCTGGTGTTGATCTGGTGACTGCAAGGCCCCATTCGCTTGTCTGGAGTTGACCTGGTGACTGCAACGCCGCATTCGCTTGCCTGGGGTTGACCTGGTGGCTGCAAGGCCCCATTCGCTTGCCTGGGGTTGACCTGGTGGCTGCAAGGCCCCGTAGGCTTGCCTGGGGTTGACCTGGTGGCTGCAAGGCCCCATTTGCTTTCCTGGGGTTGACCTGGTGGCTGGAAGGCCCCATTTGCTTGCCTGGGGTTGACCTGGTGGCTGCAAGGACCTATTCACTTGCCTGGGGTTGGCCTGTTGCCTGCAAGGCCCCATTTGCTTTCCTGGGGTTGACCTGGTGTCTGCAAGGGCCCATTCACTTGCCTGGGATTGAGCTGGTGGCTGCAAGGCCCCATTCACTTGTATGGGGTTGAGTTGGTGGCTCCAAGGCTCCATTCGCTTGTCTGGGGTAGACCTGGTGGCTGCAAGGCCCCATTCGCTTGCCTGGAATTGACCTGGTGGCTGCAAGGCCCCATTCGCTTGCCTGGGGTTGACCTGATGGCTGCAAGGCCCCATTCGTTTACCTGGGGTTGACCTGGTGGCTGCAGGGCCCCAAAGGCGTGCAGGGGGTTGACTTTGTGGCTGCAAGTCCCCGGAGGCTTGTCTGGAGTTGACCTGGTGGCTGCAAGGCCCCATTCGCTTGCCTGGGGTTGACCTGGTGGCTGCAAGGCCCCATTCGCTTGCCTGGGGTTGACCTGGGGTCTGCAAGGCCCCATTCACTTGCCTGGGGTTGACCTGGTGGTTGCGAGTCCCCGTTCGCTTGCCTGGGGTTGACCTGGTGATTGCAAGGCCCCGTTCGCTTGCCTGGGGTTGACCTGGTGGCTGCAAGGCCCCGTTCGCTTGCCTGGGGTTGACCTGGTGGCTGCAAGGCCCCATTCGCTTGCCTGGTGTTGACCTGGTGGCTGCAAGGCCCCATTCGCTTGTCTGGGCTAGACCTGGTGGCTGCAAGGCCCCATTCGCTTGCCTGGAATTGACCTGTTGGCTGCAAGGCCCCATTCGCTTGTCTGGAGTTCACCTCGTGTCTGCAAGCCCCATTCGCTTGATTGGAGTTGACCTGGTGTGTGCAAGGTTCCATTCGTTTGCATTGGGTTGACCTGGTGGCTGCAAGACCCCGTAGGCTTGTCTGGGGTTGACCTGGTGACTGCAATCCCCATTCGCTTGTCTGGAGTTGATCTGGTGACTGCAAGGCCCCATTCACTTGTCTGGAGTTGACCTGGTGACTGCAACGCCGCATTCGCTTGCCTGGGGTTGACCTGGTAGCTGCAAGGCCCCATTCGCTTGCCTGGGGTTGACCTGGTGGCTGCAAGGCCCCGTAGGCTTGCCTGGGGTTGACCTGGTGGCTGCAAGGCCCCATTTGTTTCCTGGGGTTGACCTGGTCCTGGAAGGCCCCATTTGCTTGCCTGGGGTTGACCTGGTGGCTGCAAGGCCCTATTCACTTGCCTGGGGTTGACCTGGTGGCTGCATGGCCCCATTTGCTTTCCTGGGGTTGACCTGGTGTCTGCAATGCCCATTCACTTGCCTGGGATTGAGCTGGTGGCTGCAAGGCCCCATTCACTTCTACGGGGTTGAGCTGGTGGCTCCAAGCCCCCACTCGCTTGTCCGGGGTAGACCTGGTGGCTGCAAGGCCCCATTCACTTGCCTGGGGTTGACCTGGTGGCTGCAAGGCCCCATTCACTTGCCTGGGGTTGACCTGGTGTCTGCAAGGGCCCATTCACTTGCCTGGGATTGAGCTGGTGGCTGCAAGGCCCCATTCACTTCTATGGGGTTGAGCTGGTGGCTCCAAGGCTCCATTCGCTTGTCTGGGGTAGACCTGGTGGCTGCAAGGCCCCATTCGCTTGCCTGGAATTGACCTGGTGGCTGCAAGGCCCCATTCGCTTGCCTGGGGTTGACCTGGTGGCTGCAAGGCCCCATTCGTTTTCGTGGGGTTGACATGGTGGCTGCAGGGCCCCAAAGGCCTGCAGGGGGTTGACTTTGTGGCTGCAAGTCCCCGGAGGGTTGTCTGGAGTTGACCTGGTGGCTGCAAGGCCCCATTCGCTTGCCTGGGGTTGACCTGGTGGCTGCAAGGCCCCATTCACTTGCCTGGGGTTGACCTGGTGGCTGCAAGGCCCCGTTCGCTTGCCTGGGGGTTGACCTGGTGGTTGCAAGGCCCCGTTCGCTTGCCTGGGGTTGACCTGGTGGCTGCAAGGCCCCGTTCGCTTGCCTGGGGTTGACCTGGTGGCTGCAAGGCCCCATTCGCTTGCCTGGGGTTGACCTGGTGGCTGCAAGGCCCCATTCGCTTACCTGGGGTTGACCTGGTGGCTTCAAGGCCCCATTCACTTGCCTGGGGTTGACCTGGTGGATGAAGGGCCCCATAGGCTTGCAGGCAGTTGACCTGGTGGCTGGAGGGCCCCATTCGCTCTACCTGGGGTTGACCTGGTGGCTGGAAGGCCCCATTCGATTGTCTGGGATTGACCTGGTGGCTGCAAGGCCCCATTCGCTTGCTCGGGGTTGACCCTGTGGCTGTAAGGCCCCCTTCACTTGAATTGGGTTGACCCGGTGTCTGCAATGCCCAGTAGGCTTTCTTGGGGTTCACCTGGTGGCTGCAGTGCTAGATAGGCCTGCAGGGGGTTGACCTGGTAGATGCAAGCCCCATTCTCTTGTCAGGGGTTGACTTCGTGGCTGCAAGGCCCCATTCAGGGGGATTGAGTTGACCTGGTGGCTGCAAGACCCCATTCGCTCTCCTGGGGTTGACCAGGTGGCTGCAGGGCCCCACTCACTGGCAATGGGTGGACCCTGTGGCTGCAAGGCCACTTTCGCTTGCATTGGGTTGACATGTTGTCTGCAAGGCCCCATTACCTTGCATTGCGTTGACCTGGTGTCTGCAAGGCCCCATTCGCTTGCATTGCGTTGACCTGGTGGCTGCAAGGCCCCATTCGTTTTCGTGGGGTGGACCTGGTGGCTGCAGGGCCCCAAAGGCCTGCAGGGGGTTGACCTTGTGGCTTCAAGGCCCCGGAGGCTTGTCTGGAGTTGAGCTGGTGGCTGCAAGGCCCCATTCGCTTGCCTGGGGTTGACCTGGTGACTGCAAGGCCCCATTCGCTTCCCTGGGCTTGAGCTGGGCTCCAAAATTCCCTCTAGGCATGCCTGGGGTTGGGCTGCTGCCCCAACTTGCTGCAGGCTGGGGCTACACACCCAAACAAACACCGTGAGTGTGGACTGAGGACTCGCACAACCACCAGGGGCTTAAGCCTCTATCAAGTACCCCCGTGACCCGGGCTTAAGCTTTTAAGGAGTGCCCCCAGAACCGGTGCCAGGCCCCATTCTCTTAGCTGGGGTTGACCTGGTGGCTGCAAGGCCCCATCTGCTTGCTTGGGGTTGACCTGGTGGCTGCAAGGCCCCATTCGCTTGCCTGGGGTTGACCTGTTGGCTGCGAGGCCCCATTCGCTTGCCTGGGGTTGACCTGTTGGCTGCAAGGACCCATTCGCTTGTCTGGAGTTCACCTGGTGTCTGCAAGGCCCCATTCGCTTGATTGGAGTTGACCTGGTGTGTGCAAGGTTCCATTCGTTTGCATTGGGTTGACCTGGTGGCTGCAAGACCCCGTAGGCTTGTCTGGGGTTGACCTGGTGAGTGCAATCCCCATTCGCTTGTCTGGAGTTGATCTGGTGAATGCAAGGCCCCATTCGCTTGTCTGGAGTTGACCTGGTGACTGCAACGCCGCATTCGCTTTCCTGGGGTTGACCTGGTGGCTGCAAGGCCCCATTCGCTTGCCTGGGTTTGACCTGGTGGCTGCAAGGCCCCATTCACTTGCCTGGGGTTGACCTGGTGGCTGCAAGGCCCCGTTCGCTTGCCTGGGGATTGACCTGGTGGTTGCAAGGCCCCGTTCGCTTGCCTGGGGTTGACCTGGTGGCTGCAAGGCCCCGTTCGCTTGCCTGGGGTTGACCTGGTGGCTGCAAGGCCCCATTCGCTTGCCTGGGGTTGACCTGGTGGCTGCAAGGCCCCATTCGCTTACCTGGGGTTGACCTGGTGGCTTCAAGGCCCCATTCACTTGCCTGGGGTTGACCTGGTGGATGAAGGGCCCCATAGGCTTGCAGGCAGTTGACCTGGTGGCTGGAGGGCCCCATTCGCTCTACCTGGGGTTGACCTGGTGGCTGGAAGGCCCCATTCGATTGTCTGGGATTGACCTGGTGGCTGCAAGGCCCCATTCGCTTGCTCGGGGTTGACCCTGTGGCTGTAAGGCCCCCTTCATTTGAATTGGGTTGACCCGGTGTCTGCAATGCCCAGTAGGCTTTCTTGGGGTTCACCTGGTGGCTGCAGTGCTAGATAGGCCTGCAGGGGGTTGACCTGGTAGATGCAAGCCCCATTCTCTTGTCAGGGGTTGACTTCGTGGCTGAAAGGCCCCATTCAGGGGGATTGAGTTGACCTGGTGGCTGCAAGGCCCCATTCGCTCTCCTGGGGTTGACCAGGTGGCTGCAGGGCCCCACTCACTGGCAATGGGTGGACCCTGTGGCTGCAAGGCCACATTCGCTTGCATTGGGTTGACATGTTGTCTGCAAGGCCCCATTAGCTTGCATTGCGTTGACCTGGTGTCTGCAAGGCCCCATTCGCTTGCATTGCGTTGACCTGGTGGCTGCAAGGCCCCATTCGTTTTCGTGGGGTGGACCTGGTGGCTGCAGGGCCCCAAAGGCCTGCAGGGGGTTGACCTTGTGGCTGCAAGGCCCCGGAGGCTTGTCTGGAGTTGAGCTGGTGGCTGCAAGGCCCCATTCGCTTGCCTGGGGTTGACCTGGTGACTGCAAGGCCCCATTCGCTTCCCTGGGCTTGAGCTGGGCTCCAAAATTCCCTCTAGGCATGCCTGGGGTTGGGCTGCTGCCCCAACTTGCTGCAGGCCGGGGCTACACTCCCAAACAAACACCGTGAGTGTGGACTGAGGACTCGCACAACCACCAGGGGCTTAAGCCTCTATCAAGTACCCCCGTGACCCGGGCTTAAGCTTTTAAGGAGTGCCCCCAGAACCGGTGCCAGGCCCCATTCTCTTAGCTGGGGTTGACCTGGTGGCTGCAAGGCCCCATTTGCTTGCCTGGGGTTGACCTGGTGGCTGCAAGGCCCCATTCGCTTGCCTGGGGTTGACCTGTTGGCTGCGAGGCCCCATTCGCTTGCCTGGGGTTGACCTGTTGGCTGCAAGGCCCCATTCGCTTGTCTGGAGTTCACCTGGTGTCTGCAAGGCCCCATTCGCTTGATTGGAGTTGACCTGGTGTGTGCAAGGTTCCATTCGTTTGCATTGGGTTGACCTGGTGGCTGCACGACCCCGTAGGCTTGTCTGGGGGTGACCTGGTGACTGCAATCCCCATTCGCTTGTCTGGAGTTGATCTGGTGACTGCAAGGCCCCATTCGCTTGTCTGGAGTTGACCTGGTGACTGCAACGCCTCATTCGCTTGCCTGGGGTTGACCTGGTGGCTGCAAGGCCCCATTCGCTTGCCTGGGGTTGACCTGGTGGCTGCAAGGCCCCGTAGGCTTGCCTGGGGTTGACCTGGTGGCTGCAAGGCCCCATTTGCTTTCCTGGGGTTGACCTGGTGGCTGGAAGGCCCCATTTGCTTGCCTGGGGTTGACCTGGTGGCTGCAAGGACCTATTCACTTGCCTGGGGTTGGCCTGTTGCCTGCAAGGCCCCATTTGCTTTCCTGGGGTTGACCTGGTGTCTGCAAGGGCCCATTCACTTGCCTGGGATTGAGCTGGTGGCTGCAAGGCCCCATTCACTTGTATGGGGTTGAGTTGGTGGCTCCAAGGCTCCATTCGCTTGTCTGGGGTAGACCTGGTGGCTGCAAGGCCCCATTCGCTTGCCTGGGGTTGACCTGGTGGCTGCAAGGCCCCATTCGCTTACCTGGGGTTGACCTGGTGGCTTCAAGGCCCCATTCACTTGCCTGGGGTTGACCTGGTGGATGAAGGGCCCCATAGGCTTGCAGGCAGTTGACCTGGTGGCTGGAGGGCCCCATTCGCTCTACCTGGGGTTGACCTGGTGGCTGGAAGGCCCCATTCGATTGTCTGGGATTGACCTGGTGGCTGCAAGGCCCCATTCGCTTGCTCGGGGTTGACCCTGTGGCTGTA
>NW_028324859.1:0-5120 GCF_052110815.1 Crocodylus siamensis
AACTGGAAAAGCTTTGGGAAGAGAGAACTCGATGCTGGGCAGCAGAATTATTTCTTGGTCTCTCCTCCAGCTTCCACGGCCTGTCTCTGCCCCAGCACGGCCCACAGGGCCAAGGGATACTACAGCCATTTCATCCAGAAGGACCTGGGATGCTGGCATGCCACCGTGGGTGAGGGCCAAGCAGCAAAGTGTTGGGGCATTGGCATGGCGCAACAGTGGTTGCCCAACCCACCATGTGGTGTGGCGAAGGGTAGCCCATGTGTGTGGTGCAGCATGTGGTCCAGGGACTATGTATTCTGCACCCCCAGACATTCAGAAGTAGGACAGCCCTGATTTAGACATCTAAAAACTGACCAAGTATGACTTAGGCATCTAAACCTGGTGGAGGCTTGCTGACCAAGCATGGAGTACAAACCCCAGAGGCACCTGGAAGCAGGAAGTGACATGAGAAGAAACCCTGCAGAGCGCTGCTGCTGGACTGAACATGCCAGAAAACCTTGGGGGCGGCAGGAAGAGGTGAGGGGATCTCTTTGAGCCCGGGCTGGCTACGTGCAAGAACTGCTGGAGCTGATGGTGCTGCCGTGAGCTGAACTGAAAGGGAGAGAAGTCCCTGCACAGCACAGATGAACCATAGACCGACTGCACAGGATCCCCGACCTGCAGATCTGCACAAAGCGACTCTGGACTAAAGGCTGGTTCTTGATGACATCCCCAGAGGTGGGCATGGGACTCTACATGCTGAATGTATGTATCCCAGCAGTACTGACCACTACCTGTTTACTTGCCCCCTAAGTGTCGGTTGTTATACTGCGGATGCCTACGTACCTGTATTTGTCTCTTGCCGTTGGCCTATTGGCCTGTGACCCTGGCCCCTAAGACACTTGATATAAAATACATCCCTCACTGGCTGTAGTGACAGTGCCTGACACCGCAGGGGTTTGTTATACACTTCTCCCTTCTCCCACCAGACTGGGGGGCTCCTTCTCTTGAAAACGTTCCCACTCTAGGAGGCCACAGCTAGAGGGATTGGCAACTCAGGTAGAGGAACAGTCCAGACAATACAAGGTCTTGTCACATCCCAGATTTTACTTCTAAAAAGCAGGTACAATTTCTCAAGTCCCAGATGCCCAACAGAAAGGAGGAGCCTTGCTGAAAGGGGAGAGAAAAAAGGGTATACACAAATGACAAGTAGCAATAAGGCAGTAGATTGTGTGCATGGTTTGGAAGATGCAAAAAGTGATCGACTTCTTCCTTCTGCTCCTAAGGAGAAAAGACAACTGTGGATAAATAAGGGTAATAAACTGGTGGTGACATTTCCTTAGGTGGCTGTTTTTAGTTAAGTGCCAAAAATGCCACTTACATGGAGATAACAGTTCTATTAGGGATTCAGTTTCAGAGGCTTAGATGACTATGCAGGGGTTTTGTTACTGAATGTGTACACGACTGTGTAGCAGGTAAGTCCCAAAAACAAAATCATGGATGAAACTGATTCTTCCATTTTTAGCTCTTGTACCTAAGTGTTTAGACCACCGGCATGGGAAGATGGAGGTCTGGGGTGGAGTGTTCACTCTAAGCCCCTATAATATATAAACCTCAGTTGCGTAGGTTAGGTACCAAATAGCCTGAATATTCCCCACTTCCTTCTTTCATTGGTGACCTGAGCCCTTCCTGCCATGCCTCGTTGTTAAGAAAAAAAACTTTGTTCAGGAGGATGTAAATTAAACACCACTGAGCAGTGAAGTATTGATCTATGGTATTGAGGTTTTGACCTTTTCTCATACAAAGGATCTATTTATTTATTTTTCATTTATTTTCCTCTAAACAACACAAATAACTCCAAGAGTGTTCTTTGAACTAAGTTTCCTTTATTAGGTATCTATCCAATTTTTACATCTTGATTTTTTCTAGATCACAGCATCTACTGGACTGGATGGACCAACAGAAGCCTGTTTCCCAAGCATCTGCTTGAAGTCTTCTCCAGGAGAGGCCAGTATTGTATCTCTTACACTCTTTAACTATCAAACATCAAGGCAAACCATATAAACAGAATTAAAGTTTTGTCTTTTCTTCTGAAATATTAGTGTCCTCCCAAAAATAGGCTGACTTCACCTTTAAGTACATTAAATTGGAGCCCCTGGGGCAGGGGGGGACTCGATCATCTTCCAAGGTCCCTTCCAGCCCTAATGTATATGAAATCTATTAAACTTTTTGTACATGTCATGTTGCCCATGTTTCTAGTTGTGATGTTAATGTTTCTATTCCTTACGTATATAATTGGACGTTAAGTGTAAATTTTACTGTTTCTGATCATATAGAGCTGGTTTGTATTGGAATGAATTTATCCATGTTAAGACAAATGCTTTTACATGATGGGATTCAGAAAATGTTAGAAGAGAATGTTAAAGAAGCTGAGAATATGTACGTAAAGGTTATCAATGTCAAGAAGAAAATTGTACATATCTAAAACCAGGTTGTTGACAGCACAAAGCACCAATGGTCAGAAATGTTGTTGGGGTGGAGCCTGAGAGCATCCAGAGTATTAAATCTGGCCCTCCATCCAGTGACTTTGGGGATGATCAGACAATTGTTTTGGGATATAATTAGTGTGATGACAATTATATGGATGTGCAGGATGCAAAAGAAGTTGATGTATGTATACACAGTGATCAGGTTGACTGGACCCAAGCTTGAATTTGCTGATGTGTTGAATGATGACTTTTTGAGAAGACGAGATGGAAACAAGAGTGATGACTGTGTATCAATGGAAAGGATGAATGGGGATTTAAAAGGTGTATACCTAATCTATGAAAAGAATTAATGGTTTGGTATGATAATTTGAATGTTTATAAAAGTTGAACCAAAGTTGAAGCAATAATTTGTTTAGCAAAAAGTTACTTGGAAGATGGAACAGAAGAAAAGAAGAAATCATTGAGTAGACCCATGAGGAGATCTCTCTTCATTGTTCAACGCAATTGGTCACATCTGGTGTCCCACTCCACAGTGTGGCATGAGGTTGCAATAATGATTGGGTGTGATGAACTTGTATGAATCCATAAGCCAGCCCCTCATGTTGATGTAGTGATACCTCGAACATCATTGCATCTATGTGAGGTATCAAGGAGGGGACTGTTGCGGCCAAAATTAGGGTCTGGGTCTATGTATAGGGATGAAGACACTATGGTACCACCGTGCAAATGGAAAGTGCGTCACCAAGTGAACTGTGAGTGACCTTGCCTCATGAAAGATGATGTAAGACTCTTGAAAGAGGTGTCATGTGAAGATTGCGGGGCCGAGTGCAGAGCCACCTAGGTAATGTTTGTACATAGCCTATAAAGGGGGTGTGTGGGCGGAGCTGGGTGTGTGCCTGGGGCCGTGTGTGGTTTTGTGTGGAACTGAGGGCGTGTGTCTGAGGGTGGCTGTGTGGCTGTGAGGTTTTGGGTCTGTGCGTCTGAGGACACGTGTGTGTCGTGTGGTCAAGGAAGGGAGATTGATTGAGGCCTGTGTGGGAGATTGCCTGGGGTGTGAGAGCATAAGGAGAGACAGACTGAAGGAGAAGATGGGCGCTCCGGGGAGGCTGCACTGTTTATACCCCAGAGACTTGAAAGTCTCCTTGCGGTTGCTCCCCTCCAGATCTACTTCTACACCAAAGTAAATAGAGTCGGCTCTCCAGACTTTTCCTTCCTGGGTGTGTGTACCTTTGACACAGAGCAGCCCTTTTACTTTATTAGTAAGCATCACCTCAATCCCTCCCCTTACTCTTCTGTCCTTTTATTCATTAAGCACCCTTGTTAGAAAGGCACGGAGGTGGGAGGTAAGCCATCGCTGACCTGTACTGGAGGATGGACGTCTGATGACCAGTCTGACGGTGGCAGAGATAAATAAAATTACTGTTGCCCCTCTGTAATATATTCCACTCCTTCCTCCCTGTTTTAATTGATTAATGTTTGTTGATTAGTTGTGGTTAATAGTACTTGTTAAATGTTATTAGTTGCTCTTGCTATTAACAAAACTTGTTATTTGTTTTAGGGCTAATTGAGTGTGTGTGGTAGGTAACCCAACTTCATCTAATTGCCTGGTATACTGGGTAGTGATAGATATACTCTGGTTTACCAGCTAATTGTCTCAGGGCCAAGAAACACCTCCCTTTGTGTGAGCAGACAGTATAAGGTACAGCCCATTGAGGAACCTCATTTAATTAGGCGCTTAATTAAGTCCCTGCATCACAGTCAATAGAAGTGGGAGGCCTAGGTCAATAGAAGTGGGACACCTGGACTCAAGAAGTGGGAGACCTAAGTTGTAGGCTCCAAGTCTCCTAAAGGTAGGCTTGAACTGCAGACCCTTAATCCCAGAAAAAAATCTCTAACCATCAGGTCACAATTTAGCAATTAACTAGATCCCACACTGTTGAAGCTCCCCTCACTAGGCAACAAGGAAGGGGGCATATGTGGGGCCAGAAGAAAGAGTGCAAGTCAGATGGTTTGTGACTTAGACAGACACTCCCTAGCCGGGAAGGAGAGCTCACCCTTGCTTCCCAGTGTGGCAGAAACCTTTCCCACTTTATCTCATAAATATTAAACACACACACACAGACGACCATAGGAGAGTATGGGGTCTGCGGCAAATGCAGGGTGGCCATCATAGAGGACATTCTGGTTTTCTGGTACTCTGTCCTCTATTGATACAAAACCCAACACCTTTATGCCCCCTATTTTTCTCTTGTAGAGAAAAAAGGGGACATAAAGGCATCCCATTTATTGTGTCAGTGTAAATGGGAAATCTCGTGTTGTACAAATGTCCTCTGTTGCCAGTTCAGCAGGTATGTCTTTTCCTATACATCAATACTTTAAAACGTTCTGGATTCTCATGGAGTTATAACTAGTAAAATATGGAGTTTGATTCATTCTGAAAATGCAATTTCTTGTACCACTTTCAGAGTATCACAGTATTTAGCTTGACAGTCAGAGCTTGAGAACTGCAGTTAAAAGTGATGAAAAGAGGAAAATAAGTATGTGACACTAGAGTCAGAAACCATTGGTTCCTTCCTTTATTCCAAATAAAGGAAGTTCTTTTGTTATAAATCTACTTCTAACTTCAATGCAAGAGGGATAGTTTTTTGGTTG
>NW_028324860.1:0-20647 GCF_052110815.1 Crocodylus siamensis
GTGGAGGGGGCACTCCTTGGAGGCTTAAGCCCGGGTGGAGGGGGCACTCCTTGGAGGCTTAAGGCCCTGGTGGTTGTGCGGGTCCTGCGTCCGCACTCCCGGTGGTTTTTTGGGAGTGAAGCCCAGGGCGGAACCAAGTCCGGGCACCAGGACAACGCCAGGCATGCCTAGGGGGATTTTGGAGCCCAGGTCAACCCCAGGCAAGCGAATGGGGCCTTGCAGCCACCAGGTCAACCCCAGGCAAGCGAATGGGGCCTAGCAGGCACCAAGGCAAACCCAGGGAAGTGAGCGGGGCCTTGCAGCCACCAGGTCGACCCCCTGCAAGCCTATGGGGCCCTGCAGCCACCAGGTCAACCCCAGGCAAGTGAATGCGCCTGGCCCAGGTGTTGGGGGGGCACTCCTTGGAGGCTTAAGCTTGGGTGGGGGGGCACTTGATGGAGGCTTAAGTCCCTGGTGGTTTTGCGGGTCTTGCGTCCGCACTCCCGGTGGTTTTGTGGAAGTGAAGCCCAGGGCGGAACCAAGTCCGGGCACCAGAACCACCCCAGGCATTCCTAGGGGGACTTTTGGAGCCCAGGTCAACCCCAGGCAAGCGAATGGGGCCTTGCAGACACCAGGTCAACCCCAGTTAAGGGAATGGGGCCTTGTAGCCACCAGGTGAACCCTAGGCAAGCGAATGGGGCCTGGCCCAGGTGCGGGGGGCACTTGTTGGAGGCTTGAGCCTGGGTGCGGGGGGCACTTGATGGAGTCTTAAGCCCCTGGCGGTTGTGCTTGTCCTGCTTGCGCTCTCGCAGTGGCTTTTTGGGAGTGAAGCCCAGGGCAGCAGCAAGTCCAGGCACCAGAACAACCGAGGCATGCCTAGGGGGACTTTCGAAGCCCAGGTCAACCCCAGGCAAGCGAATGGGCCTGGCAGCCTCCAGTTCAATCCCAGGTAAGCGAATGGGGCCTTGCAGCAGCCACCAGGTCAACCCCCTGCTAGCCTATGGGGACCTGCAGCCACCAGGTGAACCCCAGGCAAGAGAATGGGGCCTGGCCCAGGTGTGGGGGACACTCCTTGGAGGCTTAAGCTTGGGTGGGGGGGCACTTGATGGAGGCTTAAGCCCCTGGTGGTTTTTCGGGTCCTGCGTCCGCACTCCCGGTGGTTTTTTGGGAGTGAAGCCCAGGGCGGAACCAAGTCCGGGCACCAGGACAACGCCAGGCATGCCTAGGGGGACTTTTGGAGCCCAGGTCAACCCCAGGCAAGCGAATGGGGCCTTGCAGCCACCAGGTCAACCCCAGGCAAGCGAATGGGGCCTAGCAGGCACCAAGGCAAACCCAGGTAAGCGAGCGGGGCCTTGCAGCCACCAGGTCGACCGCCTGCAAGCCTATGGGGCCCTGCAGCCACCAGGTCAACCCCAGGCAAGTGAAAGGGGCCTGGTCCAGGTGTGGGGGGGGCACTCCTTGGAGGCTTAAGCACGGGTGGAGGGGGCACTCCTTGGAGGATTAAGCCCGGGTGGAGGGGGCACTCCTTGGAGGATTAAGGCCCTGGTGGTTGTGCGGGTCCTGCGTCCGCACTCCCGGTGGTTTTTTGGGAGTGAAGCCCAGGGCGGCAGCGAGTCCGGGCACCAGGACAACCCCAGGCATGCCTAGGGGAACTTTTGGAGCCCAGGACAACCCCAGGCAAGCGAATGGGGCCTTGCAGCCACCAGGTCAACCCCCTGCAAGCCTATGGGGCCCTGCAGGCCCCAGGTCAACCCCAGGCAAGACACTAGGGCCTGGCCCAGGTGTGGGGGGCACTCCTTGGAGGCTTAAGCCCGGGTGGAGGGGGCACTCCTTGGAGGCTTAAAGCCCTGGTGGTTGTTCCGGTCCTGCGTCCGCACTCCCGGTGGTTTTTTGGGAGTGAAGCTCAGGGCGGAAGCAAGTCCGTGAACCAGGACAACGCCAGGCATGCCTAGGGGGATTTTGGAGCCCAGGTCAACCCCAGGCAAGCGAATGGGGCCTAGCAGGCACCAAGGCAAACCCAGGGAAGCGAGCGGGGCCTTGCAGCCACCAGGTCAGCCCCAGGCAAGTGAATGGGGCGAGCGGGGCCTATGGGGACCTGCAGCCACCAGGTCAACCCCAGGCAAGAGAATGGGGCCTGGCCCAGGTGTGGGGGGGCACTCCTTGGAGGCTTAATCTTGGGTGGGGGGGCACTTGATGGAGGCTTAAGCCCCTGGCGGTTTTGCGGGTCATGCGTCCGCACTCAAGGTGGTTTTGTGGGAGTGAAGCCCACGTCGGAACCAAGTCCGGGCACCAGAACCACCCCAGGCATTCCTAGGGGGACTTTTGGAGCCCTGGTCAACCCCAGGCAAGCGAATGGGGCCTTGCAGACACCAGGTCAACCCCCAGGTTAAGGGAATGGGGCCTTGTAGCCACCAGGTGAACCCTAGGCAAGCGAATGGGACCTGGCCTAGGTGCGGGGGGCACTTGTTGGAGGCTTGAGCCTGGGTGCGGGGGGCACTGGAGGGAGGTTTAAGCCCCTGGCAAGAGAATGGGGCCTGGTTGTGCGGGTCCTGCGTCGGCACTCCCGGTGGTTTTTTTCTAGTGAAGCCCAGGGCAGCAGCAGGTCCGGGCACCAGAACAACCCAGGCATGCCTAGGGGGACTTTCGATAGCCAGGTCAACCCCAGGCAAGCGAATGGGCCTTGCAGCCTCCAGGTCAACCCCCTGCAAGCCTATGGGGCCCTGCAGGCCCCAGGTCATCCCCAGGCAAGAGAAAGGGGCCTGGCCCAGGTGCAGGGGACACTCCTTGGAGGCTTAAACCCAGGTGGGGGAGGACTTGATGGAGGTTTAAGGCCATGGCGGTTGTGCGGGTCCTGCATCCGCACTTCCGGTGGTTTTTTGGGAGTGAAGCTCAGAGCGGCAGCATATCCGGGGACCAGGTCAACCCCAGACATGCCTAGGGGGACTTTTGGAGCTCAGGTCAACCCCAGGCAAGCGAATGGGGCCTTGCAGACACCAGGTCAACCCCAGGCAAGCGAATGGGGCCTGGCAGCCTCCAGGTCAAACCCAGGTAAGCGAATGGGGCCTTGCAGCCTCCAGGTCAAACCCAGGTAAGCAAATGGGGCCTTGCAGCCACCAGGTGAACCCCCTGCAAGCCTATGGGGCCCTGCAGGCCCCAGGTCAACCCCAGGCAAGAGACTGGGGCCTGGCCCAGGTGTGGGGGGCACTCCTTGGAGGCTTAAGCCCGGGTGGAGGGGGCACTCCTTGGAGGCTTAAGCCCTGGTGGAGGGGGCACTGCTTGGAGGCTTAAGGCCCTGGTGGTTGTGCGGGTCCTGCGTCCGCACTCCCGGTGGTTTTTTGGGAGTGAAGCCCAGGGCGGAACCAAGTCCGGGCACCAGGACAACGCCAGGCATGCCTAGGGGGATTTTGGAGCCCACGTCAACCCCAGGCAAGCGAATGGGGCCTTGCAGCCACCAGCTCAACCCCAGGCAAGCGAATGGGGCCTAGCAGGCACCAAGGCAAACCCAGGGAAGTGAGCGGGGCCTTGCAGCCACCAGGTCGACCCCCTGCAAGCCTATGGGGCCCTGCAGCCACCAGGTCAACCCCAGGCAAGTGAATGCGCCTGGCCCAGGTGTTGGGGGGGCACTCCTTGGAGGCTTAAGCTTGGGTGGGGGGGCACTTGATGGAGGCTTAAGTCCCTGGTGGTTTTGCGGGTCTTGCGTCTGCACTCCCGGTGGTTTTGTGGAAGTGAAGCCCAGGGCGGAACCAAGTCCGGGCACCAGAACCACCCCAGGCATTCCTAGGGGGACTTTTGGAGCCCAGGTCAACCCCAGGCAAGCGAATGGGGCCTTGCAGACACCAGGTCAACCCCAGTTAAGGGAATGGGGCCTTGTAGCCACCAGGTGAACCCTAGGCAAGCGAATGGGGCCTGGCCCAGGTGCGGGGGGCACTTGTTGGAGGCTTGAGCCTGGGTGCGGGGGGCACTTGATGGAGTCTTAAGCCCCTGGCGGTTGTGCTTGTCCTGCTTGCGCTCTCGCAGTGGCTTTTTGGGAGTGAAGCCCAGGGCAGCAGCAAGTCCAGGCACCAGAACAACCGAGGCATGCCTAGGGGGACTTTCGAAGCCCAGGTCAACCCCAGGCAAGCGAATGGGCCTGGCAGCCTCCAGTTCAATCCCAGGTAAGCGAATGGGGCCTTGCAGCCACCAGGTCAACCCCAGGCAAGCGAATGGGCCTGGCAGCCTCCAGTTCAATCCCAGGTAAGCGAATGGGGCCTTGCAGCCACCAGGTCAACCCCAGGCAAGAGAATGGGGCCTGGCCCAGGTGTAGGGGACACTCCTTGGAGGCTTAAGCTTGGGTGGGGGGGCACTTGATGGAGGCTTAAGCCCCTGGTGGTTTTTCGGGTCCTGCGTCCGCACTCCCGGTGGTTTTTTGGGAGTGAAGCCCAGGGCGGAACCAAGTCCGGGTACCAGGACAACGCCAGGCATGCCTAGGGGGATTTTGGAGCCCAGGTCAACCCCAGGCAAGCGAATGGGGCCTTGCAGCCACCAGGTCAACCCCAGGCAAGCGAATGGGGCCTAGCAGGCACCAAGGCAAACCCAGGTAAGCGAGCGGGGCCTTGCAGACACCAGGTCGACCCCCTGCAAGCCTATGGGGCCCTGCAGCCACCAGGTCAACCCCAGGCAAGTGAATGGGGCCTGGTCCAGGTTTGGGGGGGCACTCCTTGGAGGCTTAAGCACGCGTGGAGGGGGCAGTCCTTGGAGGCTTAAGCCCGGGTGGAGGGGGCACTCCTTGGAGGATTAAGGCCCTGGTGATTGTGCGGGTCCTGCGTCCGCACTCCCGGTGGTTTTTTGGGAGTGAAGCCCAGGGCGGCAGCGAGTCCGGGCACCAGGACAACCCCAGGCATGCCTAGGGGGACTTTTTGAGCCCAGGTCAACCCCAGGCAAGCGAATGGGGCCTTGCAGCCACCAGGTCAACCCCCTGCAAGCCTATGGGGCCCTGCAGGCCCCAGGTCAACCCCAGGCAAGACACTAGGGCCTGGCCCAGGTGTGGGGGGCACTCCTTGGAGGCTTAAGCCCGGGTGGAGGGGGCACTCCTTGGAGGCTTAAAGCCCTGGTGGTTGTTCAGGTCCTGCGTCCGCACTCCCGGTGGTTTTTTGGGAGTGAAGCCCAGGGCGGAAGCAAGTCCGGGAACCAGGACAACGCCAGGCATGCCTAGGGGGATATTGGAGCCCAGGTCAACCCCAGGCAAGCGAATGGGGCCTAGCAGGCACCAAGGCAAACCCAGGGAAGCGAGCGGGGCCTTGCAGCCACCAGGTCAGCCCCAGGCAAGTGAATGGGGCCTGGCAAAGGTGTGGAGGGGGCACTCCTTGGAGGCTTAATCTTGGGTGGGGGGGCACTTGATGGAGGCTTAAGCCCCTGGCGGTTTTGCGGGTCATGCGTCCGCACTCAAGGTGGTTTTGTGGGAGTGAAGCCCACGTCGGAACCAAGTCCGGGCACCAGAACCACCCCAGGCATTCCTAGGGGGACTTTTGGAGCCCAGGTCAACCCCAGGCAAGCGAATGGGGCCTTGCAGACACCAGGTCAACCCCAGTTAAGGGAATGGGGCCTTGTAGCCACCAGGTGAACCCTAGGAAAGCGAATGGGGCCTGGCCTAGGTGCGGGGGGCACTTGTTGGAGGCTTGAGCCTGGGTGCGGGGGGCACTGGATGGAGGTTTAAGCCCCTGGCGGTTGTGCGGCTCCTGCGTCCGCACTCCCGGTGGTTTTTTGGGAGTGAAGCCCAGGGCGGGAGCAAGTCCGGGCACCAGAACCACCCAAGGCATTCCTAGGGGGACTTTAGGAGCCCAGGTCAACCCCAGGCAAGCGGATGGGGCCTTGCAGCCTCCAGGTCAAACCCAGGTAAGCGAATGGGGCCTTGCAGCCACCAGGTGAACCCCCTGCAAGCCTATGGGGCCCTGCAGGCCCCAGGTCAACCCCAGGCAAGACACTAGGGCCTGGCCCAGGTGTGGGGGGCACTCCTTGGAGGCTTAAGCCCGGGTGGAGGGGGCACTCCTTGGAAGCTTAAGCCCGGGTGGAGGGGGCACTCCTTGGAGGCTTAAGGCCCTGGTGGTTGTGCGGGTCCTGCGTCCGCACTCCCGGTGGTTTTTTCGGAGTGAAGCCCAGGGCGGAACCAAGTCCGGGCACCAGGACAACGCCAGGCATGCCTAGGGGGATTTTGGAGCCCACGTCAACCCCAGGCAAGCGAATGGGGCCTTGCAGCCACCAGGTCAACCCCAGGCAAGCGAATGGGGCCTAGCAGGCACCAAGGCAAACCCAGGGAAGTGAGCGGGGCCTTGCAGCCACCAGGTCGACCCCCTGCAAGCCTATGGGGCCCTGCAGCCACCAGGTCAACCCCAGGCAAGTGAATGCGCCTGGCCCAGGTGTTGGGGGGGCACTCCTTGGAGGCTTAAGCTTGGGTGGGGGGGGCACTTGATGGAGGCTTAAGTCCCTGGTGGTTTTGCGGGTCTTGCGTCCGCACTCCCGGTGGTTTTGTGGAAGTGAAGCCCAGGGCGGAACCAAGTCCGGGCACCAGAACCACCCCAGGCATTCCTAGGGGGACTTTTGGAGCCCAGGTCAACCCCAGGCAAGCGAATGGGGCCTTGCAGACACCAGGTCAACCCCAGTTAAGGGAATGGGGCCTTGTAGCCACCAGGTGAACCCTAGGCAAGCGAATGGGGCCTGGCCCAGGTGCGGGGGGCACTTGTTGGAGGCTTGAGCCTGGGTGCGGGGGGCACTTGATGGAGGCTTAAGCCCCTGGCGGTTGTGCTTGTCCTGCTTGCGCTCTCGCAGTGGCTTTTTGGGAGTGAAGCCCAGGGCAGCAGCAAGTCCAGGCACCAGAACAACCGAGGCATGCCTAGGGGGACTTTCGAAGCCCAGGTCAACCCCAGGCAAGCGAATGGGCCTGGCAGCCTCCAGTTCAATCCCAGGTAAGCGAATGGGGCCTTGCAGCCACCAGGTCAACCCCCTGCTAGCCTATGGGGACCTGCAGCCACCAGGTGAACCCCAGGCAAGAGAATGGGGCCTGGCCCAGGTGTGGGGGACACTCCTTGGAGGCTTAAACTTGGGTGGGGGGGCACTTGATGGAGGCTTAAGCCCCTGGCGGTTTTGCGGGTCCTGCGTCCGCACTCCCGGTGGTTTTTTGGGAGTGAAGCCCAGAGCGGAACCAAGTCCGGGCACCAGGACAACCCCAGGCATGCCTAGGGGGACTTTTGGAGCCCAGGTCAACCCCAGGCAAGCGAATGGGGCCTTGCAGACACCAGGTCAACCCCAGGCAAGCGAATGGGGCCTAGCAGCCTCCAGGCAAACCCAGGTAAGCTTGAATGGGGCCTTGCAGCCACCAGGTGAACCCCCTGCAAGCCTATGGGGCCCTGGAGGACCCAGGTCAACCCCAGGCAAGACGAATAGGGCCTGGCCCAGGGTGCAAGGGGGGCACTCCTTGGAGGCTTAAGCCCGGGTGGAGGGGGCACTCCTTGGAGGCTTAAGCCCGGGTGGAGGGGGCACTCCTTGGAGGCTTAAGGCCCTGGTGGTTGTGCGGGTCCTGCGTCCGCACTCCCGGTGGTTTTTTGGGAGTGAAGCCCAGGGCGGCAGCATGAAGCCCAGGGCGGAACCAAGTCCGGGCACCAGAACAACCCAGGCATGCCTAGGGGGACTTTTGCGAGCCCAGGTCAACCCCAGGCAAGCGAATGGGGCCTTGCAGACACCAGGTCAAACCCCAGGTCACCAGGTGAACCCCCTGCAAGCCTATGGGGCCCTGCAGCCACCAGGTCAACCCCAGGCAAGAGAATGGGGCCTGGCCCAGGTGCGGGGGGCACTCCTTGGAGGCTTAAGCCTGGGTGGGGGGGCACTTGATGGAGGCTTAAGGCCCTGGTGGTTGTGCGGGTCCTGCGTCCGCACTCCCGGTGGTTTTTTGGGAGTGAAGCCCAGGGCGGAACCAAGTCCGGGCACCAGAACAACGCCAGGCATGCCTAGGGGGACTTTTGGAGCCCAGGTCAACCCCAGGCAAGCGAATGGGGCCTTGCAGCCACCAGGCTCAACCCCCTGGCAGGCCACCAAGGTTCAATCCCAGGTAAGCGAATGGGGCCTTGCAGCCACCAGGTCAACCCCCTGCTAGCCTATGGGGACCTGCAGCCACCAGGTCAACCCCAGGCAAGAGAATGGGGCCTGGCCCAGGTGTGGGGGACACTCCTTGGAGGCTTAATCTTGGGTGGGGGGGCACTTGATGGAGGCTTAAGCCCCTGGCGGTTTTGCGGGTCATGCGTCCGCACTCAAGGTGGTTTTGTCGGAGTGAAGCCCACGTCGGAACCAAGTCCGGGCACCAGAACCACCCCAGGCATTCCTAGGGGGACTTTTGGAGCCCAGGTCAACCCCAGGCAAGCGAATGGGGCCTTGCAGACACCAGGTCAACCCCAGTTAAGGGAATGGGGCCTTGTAGCCACCAGGTGAACCCTAGGCAAGCGAATGGGGCCTGGCCTAGGTGCGGGGGGCACTTGTTGGAGGCTTGAGCCTGGGTGCGGGGGGCACTGGATGGAGGTTTAAGCCCCTGGCGGTTGTGCGGGTCCTGCGTGGGGGAGGACGCACTCCCGGTGGTTTTTTGGGAGTGAAGCCCAGGGCAGCAGCAAGTCCGGGCACCAGAACAACCCAGGCATGCCTAGGGGGACTTTCGGAGCCCAGGTCAACCCCAGGCAAGCGAATGGGGCCTTGCAGCCACCAGGTCAACCCCAGGCAAGCGAATGGGGCCTAGCAGGCACCAAGGCAAACCCAGGTAAGCGAATGGGGCCTTGCAGCCTCCAGGTCAACCCCCTGCAAGCCTATGGGGCCCTGCAGGCCCCAGGTCAACCCCAGGCAAGAGAATGGGGCCTGGCCCAGGTGGGGGGGGCACTCCTTGGAGGCTTAAGCCCGGGTGGAGGGGGCACTCCTTGGAGGCTTAAGCCCGGGTGGAGGGGGCACTCCTTGGAGGCTTAAGGCCCTGGTGGTTGTGCGGGTCCTGCGTCCGCACTCCCGGTGGTTTTTTGGGAGTGAAGCCCAGGGCGGCAGCAAGTCCGGGCACCAGGACAACGCCAGGCATGCCTAGGGGGACTTTTGGAGCCCAGGTCAACCCCAGGCAAGCGAATGGGGCCTTGCAGCCACCAGGTCAACCCCAGGCAAGCGAATGGGGCCTAGCAGCCACCAAGGTCAAACCCAGGGAAGCGAATGGGGCCTTGCAGCCTCCAGGTCAAGCGCAAATGGGGCCTTGCAGCCACCAGGTCGACCCCCTGCAAGCCTATGGGGCCCTGCAGCCCCAGGTCAACCCCAGGCAAGTGAATGTGGGGCCTGGCCCAGGTGTTGGGGGGGCACTCCTTGGAGGCTTAAGCTTGGGTGGGGGGGCACTTGATGGAGGCTTAAGGCCCTGGTGGTTTTGCGGGTCTTGCGTCCGCACTCCCGGTGGTTTTGTGGAAGTGAAGCCCAGGGCGGAACCAAGTCCGGGCACCAGAACCACCCCAGGCATTCCTAGGGGGACTTTTGGAGCCCAGGTCAACCCCAGGCAAGCGAATGGGGCCTTGCAGACACCAGGTCAACCCCAGTTAAGGGAATGGGGCCTTGTAGCCACCAGGTGAACCCTAGGCAAGCGAATGGGGCCTGGCCCAGGTGCGGGGGGCACTTGTTGGAGGCTTGAGCCTGGGTGCGGGGGGCACTTGATGGAGGCTTAAGCCCCTGGCGGTTGTGCTTGTCCTGCTTCCGCACTCCCGGTGGTTTTTTGGGAGTGAAGCCCAGGGCGGCAGCAAGTCCGGGCACCAGAACAACCCAGGCATGCCTAGGGGGACTTTCGGAGCCCAGGTCAACCCCAGGCAAGCGAATGGGCCTTGCAGCCTCCAGGTCAATCCCAGGTAAGCGAATGGGGCCTTGCAGCCACCAGGTCAAACCCAGGTAAGCGAATGGGCCTTGCAGCCTCCAGGTCAACCCCAGGTAAGCAAATGGGGCCTTGCAGCCACCAGGTCAACCCCAGGCAAGAGAATGGGGCCTGGCCCAGGTGTGGGGGGCACTCCTTGGAGGCTTAAGCTTGGGTGGGGGGGCACTTGATGGAGGCTTAAGGCCCTGGTGGTTTTGCGGGTCCTGCGTCCGCACTCCCGGTGGTTTTTTGGGAGTGAAGCCCAGGGCGGAACCAAGTCCGGGCACCAGGACAACGCCAGGCATGCCTAGGGGGACTTTTGGAGCCCAGGTCAACCCCAGGCAAGCGAGCTTATGTTATAGCCAGATGGCTTGAGTGTTTAGTTATAGGTTTACATCCGGAGGACCGGGGAGGCTGTAGGGGAGCGAGGAGGCCTCAAGGGGAGCTTCCCCACAGCTTGGGGGTTCCCAGTGCCCAGTTGGGCATAGTGCCAGGGGCACTATTGTTGGTGCGATAGGGCACCATATTGCGCCGGCGAGGCGCGGCGTGCGGGGTTACAGACCCCGGCCCATAAGGGCGGTGTTTAGCCCCGGAGCGGGGCAGAGACAGAGCGCGAGGCGCAGAGTCAGCCCCGAGAGGGCAAGGCCCAAGGCGGGGCAGAGACAGTGCGCGAGGCACGTGCAGTCAGGCCAGAGGGGGCAAGGCCTCAGCGGGGCTCCCCAGCAGTTTGGGGGCTCCGAGTGCCCAGTAGGGGCACAGTGCCAGGGGGCCAGGCACGGCTACGGCCACCTGAGCCCCGAGCGCGGGAGGCGCGCGCAGCGCGGAGAGCGCGGTACAAGTTTGTGCCGGCGTGGCACGGAGCACGGGGTTGGACCCCGGGCCCGTAAGGACGGCACTTTGCCCAGTGGGGCAAAAGACCCAAGAAAGGGTCAAGGGGGCCAGGCACGGCTACGGCCACCTGAGCCCCAAGTGCGTGAGGCGCGCAGCGCGGAGAGCGCTGGACAGGCCCCAGGGAGGGCGAGGCCCGGAGAGGGCGCAGCACGGAGAGCGCGGGACAGGGCCCCAGGGAGGGCGAGGCCCGGAGAGGGCGCAGAACAGGAGGTTCGTGAGACGAGAGCAGGACGGCGATAGCGCCGGTCCAAGGGCGCCGGGAGCAGGACGGCGATAGCGCCGGTCCAAGGGCCCGGGAGCAGGACGGCGATAGCGCCGGTCCAAAGGGCGCCGAGACTAGGGCCGCGATAGAGCTGAGATCCGGGCGGTGAGAGCGTGCCGGCCCAGGGCGCCGAGGCTAGGGCGGCGAGAGCGCTCCAAACGGAAGGCAGAGCCGGCGGTGAGCCAGGCGCCGGCTAGAACCCGGCCCAGGGGGGCGCCGGTGGTGAGCGGCGCTGGCGAGCCGACCCAGGAAGTGCCAGCAGGTAGCTGGCTGCTAGCAGGACAGGCCCAAGGCGTGGGAATGGGCCAGAGATTGGGGCCCGACCCAAGGAGGCGCCAGGTGGGCGAAGAGCCCGGTGCCCGAGAGTGAGAGCAAGGGCACCCGAAGGGGGCGAGGGACCATACAAGCCTCCCCCGGAATAGCTGCGAGGCTTGGGGCGTGCTAAGGGGGAGGCTTGGAGGCACGCATTGCCCTTAAGGCAGGACGCTTATCGAATCCCCGTCTGGGAATAGGGACGACTAACAAAACCGTCCATTAGGGAAACTGGCAGCCTCCATATCATATATCTTAACATCAAAGTCGTGGCGGGCGAGATTCTGAGGGTGCTACGTCACCCTAACGTGACGGTAGGCGGCGCTAGGGAGCTCACGGCCGCCCCTAGTTGCCGCCCCCTGACACAAGCGAATGGGCCTTGCAGCCTCCAGGTCAACCCCAGGCAAGCGAATGGGGCCTAGCAGGCACCAAGGCAAACCCAGGGAAGCAAGCGGGGCCTTGCAGCCACCAGGTCGACCCCCTGCAAGCCTATGGGGCCCTGCAGCCACCAGGTCAACCCCAGGCAAGTGAATGGGGCCTGGCCCAGGTGTGGCGGGGGCACTCCTTGGAGGCTTAAGCTTGGGTGGGGGGGCACTTGATGGAGGCTTAAGTCCCTGGTGGTTTTGCGGGTCTTGCGTCCGCACTCCCGGTGGTTTTGTGGAAGTGAAGCCCAGGGCGGAACCAAGTCCGGGCACCAGAACCACCCCAGGCATTCCTAGGGGGAATATTGGAGCCCAGGTCAACCCCAGGCAAGCGAATGGGGCCTTGCAGACACCAGGTCAACCCCAGTTAAGGGAATGGGGCCTTGTAGCCACCAGGTGAACCCTGCGCAAGAGAATGGGGCCTGGCCCAGGTGCGGGAGGCACTTGTTGGAGGCTTGAGCCTGGGTGCGGGGGGCACTTGATGGAGGCTTAAGGCCCCTGGCGGTTGTGCTTGTCCTGCTACGCACTCTCCAGTGGCTTTTTGGGAGTGAAGCCCAGGGCAGCAGCAAGTCCGGGCACCAGGACAACCCCAGGCATGCCTAGGGGGACTTTTGGAGCCCAGGTCAACCCCAGGCAAGCGAATGGGGCCTTGCAGCCACCAGGTCAACCCCCTGCAAGCCTATGGGGCCCTGCAGGCCACCAGGTGAACCCCAGGCAAGAGAATGGGGCCTGGCCCAGGTGCAGGGGACACTCCTTGGAGGCTTAAGCCCAGGTGGGGGAGGCACTTGATGGAGGCTTAAGCCCCTTGCGGTTGTGCGGGTCCTGCGTCCGCACTCCCGGTGGTTTTTTGGGAGTGAAGCCCAGAGCGGCACCATAGTCCGGGCACCAGTTCAACCACCTCAGGCATGCCTAGGGGGACTTTTGGAGCTCAGGTCAACCCCAGGCAAGCGAATGGGGCCTTGCAGACACCAGGTCAACCCCAGGTAAGCGAATGGGGCCTTGCAGCCACCAGGTCAACCCCCTGCAAGCCTATGGGGACCTGCAGCCACCAGGTCAACCCCAGGCAAGAGAATGGGGCCTGGCCCAGGTGTGGGGGGCACTCCTTGGAGGCTTAAGCTTGGGTGGGGGGGGCACTTGATGGAGGCTTAAGCCCCTGGTGGTTTTTCGGGTCCTGCGTCCGCACTCCCGGTGGTTTTGTGGGAGTGAAGCCCGGGGCGGGACCAAGTCCGGGCACCAGAAGAACCCCAGGCATGCCTAGGGGGATTTTGGAGGCCCCGGTCAACCCCAGGCAAGCGAATGGGGCCTTCCAGCCTCCAGGTCAAACCCAGGTAAGCCAATGGGGCCTTGCAGCCACCAGGTCACCCCCCTGCAAGCCTATGGGGCCCTGCAGGCCCCAGGTCAACCCCAGGCAAGAGACTAGGGCCTGGCCCAGGTGCAGGGGACACTCCTTGGATGCTTAAACCCAGGTGGAGGAGTACTTGATGGAGGCTTAAGGCCGTGGCGGTTGTGCGGGTCCTGCATCCGCACTTCCGGTGGTTTTTTGGGAGTGAAGCTCAGAGCGGCAGCATATCCGGGGACCAGGTCAACCCCAGACATGCCTAGGGGGACTTTTGGAGCTCAGGTCAACCCCAGGCAAGCGAATGGGGCCTTGCAGCCACCAGGTCAACCCCAGGCAAGCGAATGGGGCCTAGCAGGCACCGAGGCAAACCCAGGGAAGCAAATGGGGCCTTGCAGGCCACCAGGTCAACCCCAGGCAATAGAACTGGGCGCCTGGCCCAGGTGGGTGGGGCACTCCTTGGAGGCTTAAGCCCGGGTGGGGGGGCACTTGATTTAGGCTTAAGCCCCTGGCTGTTGTGCGGGTCCTGCGTCCGCACTCCCAGGTGGTGTTTTGGGAGTGAAGCCCAGGCCGGAACCAAGTCCAGGCACCACAGCACCCCAGGCATGCCTAGGGGGACTTTTGGAGCCCAGGTCAACCCCAGGCAAGCGAATGGGGCCTTGCAGCCTCCAGGTCAAACCCAGGTAAGCGAATGGGGCCTTGCAGCCACCAGGTCAAACCCAGGTAAGCGAATGGGGCCTTGCAGCCACCAGGTCAACCCCCTGCAAGCCTATGGGGCCCTGCAGTCACCAGGTCAACCCCAGGCAAGAGAATGGGGCCTGGCCCAGGTGTGGGGGGGCACTCCTTGGAGGCTTAAGCTTGGGTGGGGGGGCACTTGATGGAGGCTTAAGGCCCTGGTGGTTGTGCGGGTCCTGCGTCCGCACTCCCCGGTGGTTTTTTGGGAGTGAAGCCCAGGGCGGAACCAAGTCCGGGCACCAGAACAACCCAGGCATGCCTAGGGGGACTTTGGAGCCCAGGTCAACCCCAGGCAAGCGAATGGGGCCTTGCAGCCACCAGGTCAACCCCCTGCAAGCCTATGGGGCCCTGCAGGCCACCAGGTCAACCCCAGGCAAGTGAACTAGGGCCTGGCACACACCAGTGAATGGGGCCTGTAAGCCCAGGTGTGGGGGGGGCACTCCTTGTTGGAGGCTTGAGCCTGGGTGCGGGGGGCACTTGATGGAGGCTTAAGCCCCTGGTGGTTTTGTGCGGGTCCTGCGTCCGCACTCCCGGTGGTTTTTTGGGAGTGAAGCCCAGGGCGGGACCAACTCCGGGCACCAGGACAACCCCAGGCATGCCTAGGGGGATTTTGGAGCCCAGGTCAACCCCAGGCAAGCGAATGGGGCCTTGCAGCCACCAGGTCAAACCCAGGCAAGCGAATGGGGCCTAGCAGGCTCCAAGGTCAAACCCAGGTAAGCGAGCGGGGCCTTGCAGCCACCAGGTCGACCCCCTGCAAGCCTATGGGGCCCTGCAGGCCACCAGGTCAACCCCAGGCAAGTGAATGGGGCCTGGCCCAGGTGCTTGGGGGGGGCACTCCTTGGAGGCTTAAGCTTGGGTGGGGGGGGACTTGATGGAGGCTTAAGTCCCTGGTGGTTTTGCGGGTCTTGCGTCCGCACTCCCGGTGGTTTTGTGGAAGTGAAGCCCAGGGCGGAACCAAGTCCGGGCACCAGAACCACCCCAGGCATTCCTAGGGGGACTTTTGGAGCCCAGGTCAACCCCAGGCAAGCGAATGGGGCCTTGCAGACACCAGGTCAACCCCAGTTAAGGGAATGGGGCCTTGTAGCCACCAGGTGAACCCTAGGCAAGCGAATGGGGCCTGGCCCAGGTGCGGGGGGGCACTTGTTGGAGGCTTGAGCCTGGGTGCGGGGGGCACTTGATGGAGGCTTAAGCCCCTGGCGGTTGTGCTTGTCCTGCGTCCGCACTCTCCCAGTGGCTTTTTGGGAGTGAAGCCCAGGGCAGCAGCAAGTCCGGGCACCAGAACAACCCAGGCATGCCTAGGGGGACTTTCGAAGCCCAGGTCAACCCCAGGCAAGCGAAGCAGCCTCCAGTTCAATCCCAGGTAAGCGAATTGGGCCTTGCAGCCACCAGGTCAAAGCAGAATGGGGCCTTGCAGCCACCAGGTCAACCCCAGGCAAGAGAATGGGGCCTGGCCCAGGTGTGGGGGGACACTCCTTGGAGGCTTAAGCCCAGGTGGGGGGGCACTCCTTGATAAGCCCGGGTGTAGGCTTAAGCCCCCTGGTGGTTGTGCGGGTCCTGCGTCCGCACTCCCGGTGGTTTTTTGGGAGTGAAGCCCAGGGCGGTAGCATAGTCCGGGCACCAGGTCAACCCCAGGCATGCCTAGGGGGACTTTTGGAGCCCAGGTCAACCCCAGGCAAGCGAATGGGGCCTTGCAGACACCAGGTCAACCCCAGGCAAGCGAATGGGGCCTTGCAGGCAACCAAGGTTAACCCCGGGAAGTGAAATGGGGCCCTTGCAGCCACCAGGTGAACCCAGGCTTAAGCGTGGGGGGCGGCATGGGGCCTAGGGCAGCCACCAGGTCAACCCCCTGCAAGCCTATGGGGCCCTGCAGCCACCAGGTCAACCCCAGGCAAGAGAATGGGGCCTGGCCCAGGTGTTGGGGGGGCACTCCTTGGAGGCTTAAGCCTGGGAGGGGGCAGTCCTTGGAGGCTTAACGGGTGGAGGGGGCACTCCTTGGAGGCTTAAGCCCCTGGTGGTTGTGCGGGTCCTGCGTCCGCACTCCCGGTGGTTTTTTGGGAGTGAAGCCCAGGGCGGAAGCGAGTCCGGGCACCAGGACAACCCCAGGCATGCCTAGGGGGGACTTTTGGAGCCCAGGTCAACCCCAGGCAAGCGAATGGGGCCTTGCAGCCACCAGGTCAACCCCAGGCAAGCGAATGGGGCCTAGCAGGCACCAAGGCAAACCCAGGTAAGCGAGCGGGGCCTTGCAGCCACCAGGTCGACCCCCCTGCAAGCCTATGCGGCCCTGCAGCCACCAGGTCAACCCCAGGCAAGTGAATGGGGCCTGGCCCAGGTGTGCGGGGGGCACTCCTTGGAGGCTTAAGCCCGGGTGGGGGGGCACTTGATGGAGGCTTAAGCCCCTGGTGGTTTTGCGGGTCTTGCGTCCGCACTCCCGGTGGTTTTTTGGGAGTGAAGCCCAGGGCGGAACCAAGTCCGGGCACCAGAACAACCCAGGCATGCCTAGGGGGACTTTCGGAGCCCAGGTCAACCCCAGGCAAGCGAATGGGGCCTTGCAGCCACCAGGTCAAACCCAGGTAAGCGAATGGGGCCTTGCAGCCACCAGGTGAACCCTAGGCAAGTGAATGGGGCCTGGCCCAGGTGTGGGGGGGGCACTCTTTGGAGGCTCAACCCCGGGTGCCTGGGTGCGGGGGGCACTTGATGGAGGCTTAAGCCCCTGGCGGTTGAATGCGGGTCCTGCGTCCGCACTCCCAAGGTGGTTTTGTGGGAGTGAAGCCCACGTCGGGCGGGCACCAGAACCACCCCAGGCATTCCTAGGGGGACTTTTGGAGCCCGGGGCAACCAGGTAACGAATGGGGCCTTGCAGACCCAGGGCAACCCCAGTTGAATGGGGCCTTGTAGCCACCAGGTGAACCCCAGGCAAGCGAATGGGGCCTGACCCAGGTGCGGGGGGGCACTCCTTGGAGGCTTAAACCCAGGTGGGGGGGCACTTGATGGAGGCTTAAGCCCCTGGCGGTTGTGCGGGTCCTGCGTCCGCACTCCCGGTGGTTTTTTGGGAGTGAAGCCCAGGGCGGCAGCAAGTCCGGGCACCAGAACAACCCAGGCATGCCTAGGGGGGACTTTTGGAGCCCAGGTCAACCCCAGGCAAGCGAATGGGGCCTTGCAGCCTCCAGGTCAAACCCAGGTAAGCGAATGGGGCCTTGCAGCCACCAGGTCAACCCCCTGCAAGCCTATGGGGCCCTGCAGGCCCCAGGTCAACCCCAGGCAAGAGAATGGGGCCTGGCCCAGGTGCAGGGGGCACTCCTTGGAGGCTTAAGCCCGGGTGGGGGGGCACTTGACTCCTTGGAGGCTTAAGGCCCTGGTGGTTGTGCGGGTCCTGCGTCCGCACTCCCGGTGGTTTTTTGGGAGTGAAGCCCAGGGCGGCACCATAGTCCGGGCACCAGGTCAACCCAGGCATGCCTAGGGGGACTTTTGGAGCCCAGGTCAACCCCAGGCAAGCGAATGGGGCCTTGCAGACACCAGGTCAACCCCAGGTAAGCGAATGGGGCCTTGTAGCCACCAGGTGAACCCTAGGCAAGCGAATGGGGCCTGGCCCAGGTGCGGGGGGCACTTGTTGGAGGCTTGAGCCTGGGTGCGGGGGGCACTTGATGGAGGCTTAAGCCCCTGGTGGTTTTGCGGGTCCTGCGTCCGCACTCCCGGTGGTTTTGTGGGAGTGAAGCCCAGGGCGGCAGCAAGTCCGGGCACCAGAACAACCCCAGGCATGCCTAGGGGGACTTTTGGAGCCCAGGTCAACCCCAGGCAAGCGAATGGGGCCTTGCAGGCTCCAAGGTCAAACCCAGGTAAGCGAAATGGGGCCTGTAGGCCGCCAGGTGAACCCTGGGCAAGCGAACTGGGGCCGTGCAGCCCCAGGTCCCGGGCAAGCGAGTGGGGCCTTGCAGCCAAGGTCGACCCCATGCAAGTGAATGGGGCCTTGCAGCACCAGGTCAACCCCAGGCAGGTGAATGGGGCCTTGCAGACTCCAGGTGAACTCCAGGCAGCAGCAACCAGGTCAACCCCCTGCAAGCCTGAATGGGGCCTTGCAGGCCACCAGGTGAACCCCAGGCAAGAGAATGGGGCCTGGCCCAGGTGCAAGTGAATGGGGGGCCACCAGGTCAACAACAGGCACTTGTTGGAGGCTTGGAGCCACCAGGTCAACCCCAGGGGAAAAAGGACTTGATGGAGGCTTAAGCCCCTGGCGGTTGTGCGGGTCCTGCAGCCGCAGGCCTTCCAGTGGCTTTTTGGGAGTGAAGCACCAGAGCAGCAGCAGGTAAGAGAATCCGGGCACCAGGTCAACCCCAGGCATGCCTAGGGGGACTTTTGCAGCACCAGGTCAACCCCAGGCAAGCGAATGGGGCCTGGCAGCCACCAGGTCAACCCCAGGCAAGCGAATGGGGCCTTGCAGCCACCAGGCAACCCCCAGGCAAGCAAATGGGGCCCTGCAGCCACCAGGTCAACCCCAGGCAATCAGAATGGGGCCTGGCCCAGGTGTGTGGGGCAGTCCTTGGAGGCTTAAGCCAGCGGGTGGGGGGGCACTTGATGGAGGCCTTAAGCCCCTCAAGCCCAGGTTGAAGCGAATGGGTCCTGCGTCCACACTCCCAGTGGTTTTTTGGGAGTGAAGCCCAGGGCGGAACCAAGTCCAGGCACCAGATCAACCCAGGCATGCCTAGGGGGGACTTTTGGAGCCCAGGTCAACCCCAGGCAAGCGAATGGGGCCCTTGCAGCCGCCAGGTCAACCCCAGGCAAGCGAATGGGGCCTTGCAGCCACCAGGTCAAACCCAGGTAAGCGAATGGGGCCTTGCAGCCACCAGGTCAACCCCCTGCAAGCCTATGGGGCCCTGCAGCCACCAGGTCAACCCCAGGCAAGCGAATAGGGCCTGGCCACCATGTGTGGGGGGGGCACTCCTTGGAGGCTTAAGCCCGGGTGGAGGGGGCACTCCTTGGAGGCTTAAGCCCGGGTGGAGGGGGCACTCCTGATGGAAGCTTAAGGCCCTGGTGGGTGTGCGGGTCCTGCGTCCGCACTCCCGGTGCTTTTTTCGGGAGTGAAGCCCAGGGCGGGAGGAAGTCCGGGCACCAGGACAACCCCAGGCATGCCTAGGGGGACTTTTGGAGCCCAGGTCAACCCCAGGCAAGCGAATGGGGCCTTGCAGCCACCAGGTCAACCCCAGGCAAGCGAATGGGGCCTAGCAGGCACCAAGGCAAACCCAGGGAAGTGAGCGGGGCCTTGCAGCCACCAGGTCGAAACCCTGCAAGCGAATATGCCCTTGCAGCCCTGCAGCCACCAGGTCAACCTCAGGCAAGCGAATGGGGCCTTGCAGCACACCAGGTCGACCCCAGTGCAAGCCTATGGGGCCCTGCAGCCACCAGGTCAACCCCAGGCAAGCGAAATGGGGCCTGGTCACCAGGTGTTGGGGGGGCACTCCTTTGGAGGCTTAAGCACCAGGTCAATGCCAGACACTTGAATGGAGGCCTAAGTCCGCGTGTGGGTGGCACTTCTTGCGAGGTCTTAAGCGCGGGTGGCGGGGCACTCCCGGTGATTTTGTGGAAGTGAAGCCTTTGGCGGAACCAAGTTCAGCCACCAGAACCACCCCAGGGAAGGGAATGGGGACTTTTGCAGCCACCAGGTCAACCCCAGGCAAGTGAATGGAGCCTTGCAGACACCAGGTCAACCCCAGGCATGTGAATGGGGCCTTGCAGACACCAGGTCAAACCAAAGCAAGCATATGGGGCTTTGCAGCCAACAGGTGAACCCTAGGCAAGCGAATGGGGCCTGGCCCAGGTGCGGGGGGCACTTGTTGGAGGCTTGAGCCTGGGTGCGGGGGGCACTTGATGGAGGCTTAAGCCCCTGGCGGTTGTGCTTGTCCTGCTTGCGCTCTCGCAGTGGCTTTTTGGGAGTGAAGCCCAGGGCAGCAGCAAGTCCAGGCACCAGAACAACCGAGGCATGCCTAGGGGGACTTTCGAAGCCCAAGTCAACCCCAGGCAAGCGAATGGGCCTGGCAGCGTCCAGTTCAATCACCAGGTAAGCGAATGGGGCCTTGCAGCCACCAGGTCAACCCCCTGCTAGCCTATGGGGACCTGCAGCCACCAGGTGAACCCCAGGCAAGAGAATGGGGCCTGGCGCAGGTTTGGGAGACACTTCTTGGAGGCTTAAGCTTGGGTGGCGGGGCACTTGATGGAGGCTTAAGTCTCCTGCTGGGTTTTCGGGTCCTGCGTCTGCAGTCCCATTGCTTGTTTTGGGAGTGAAACTCAGGGCGGGAGGAAGTCCGGGAACCAGGTGAACGCCGGGCATGCCTTGGGGAACTTTTGAAGCCCAGGACAACCCCAAGCAAGCGAATGGGGCCTTGTAGCCAACAGCTCAACCCCCAGTCAAGTGAATGGGGCCCTAGCAGGCACCAAGGAAAACCCCAGGGAACGCGAGCGGGGCCTGGCCCAAGGTGGGGGGGGCACTTGGAGGCTTGTGCCTGGGTGCGGGGGGCACTTGATGGAGGCTTAAGCCCCTGGCGGTTGTGCGGGTCCTGCGTCCGCACTCCCGGTGGTTTTTTGGGAGTGAAGCCCAGGGCGGGAGCAAGTCCGGGCACCAGAACAACCCAGGCATGCCTAGGGGGACTTTTGGAGCCCAGGTCAACCCCAGGCAAGCGAATGGGGCCTGGGAGGCTTAAGCCCGGGTGGAGGGGGGCACTCCTTGGAGGCTTAAGCCCGGGTGGAGGGGGCACTTCCTTGGAGGCTTAAGACCCTGGCTGGTTGTGCGGGTCCTGCGTCCGCACTCCCCGGTGGTTTTTTGGGAGTGAAGCCCAGGGCAGCAG
>NW_028324861.1:0-20439 GCF_052110815.1 Crocodylus siamensis
GGCTCCAAAAGTCCCCCTAGGAATGCCTGGGGTTGTTCTGGTGCCCGGACTATGGTTCCGCTCTGGGCTTCACTCCCACAAAACCACTGGGAGTGGGGATGCAAGACCCGCAAAACCACCAGGGGCTTAAGTCCTCCATCAAGTGCCTCCCCCACTCAAGCTTAAGCCTCCAAGGAGTGCCCCCCCCCACACCTGGGCCAGGCCCCATTCACTTACCTGGGGTTGACCTGGTGGCCTGCAGGTCCGCATAGGCTTGCAGGGGGGTCGACCTGGTGGATGCAAGGCCCCGCTCGCTTACCTGGGTTTGCCTTGGTGCCTGCTAGGCCCCATTCGCTTGCCTGGGGTTGACCTGGTGGCTGCAAGGCCCCATTCGCTTGCCTGGGGTTGACCTGGGCTCCAACATCCCCCTTGGCATGCCTCGCGTTGTCCTGGTGCCCGGACTTGGTTCCTGCCCTGGGCTTCACTCCCAAAAAACCACCGGAAGTGCGGACGCGGGACACGCACAACCACCAGGGCCTTGAGCCTCCAAGGAGTGCCCCCTCCACCCGGGCTTAAGCCTCCATCAGGAGTGCCCCCTCCACCCAAGCTTAAGCCTCCAAGGAGTGCCCCCCACACCTGGGCCAGGCCCTAGTCTCTTGCCTGGGGTTGACCTGGGGCCTGCAGGGCCCCATCGGCTTGCAGGGGGTTGACTTGGTTGCCCTAGGGCTTAAGCCTAAATCAAGTGCCCCCCCCACCCGGGCTTAAGCCTCCAAGGAGTGCCCCACCCACCTGGGCCACGCCCAGTTCTATTGCCTGGGGTTGACCTGGGGCCTGCAGGGCCCCATTTGCTTCCCTGGGTTTGCCTTGGTGCCTGCTAGCCCCATTCGCTTGCCTGGGGTTGACCTGGTGGCTGCAAGGCCCCATTCGCTTGCCTGGGGTTGACCTGGGCTCCAAAAGTCCCCCTAGGCATGCCTGGGCTTGTTCTGGTGCCCGGACTATGCTCCCGCCCTGGGCTTGACTCCCAAAAAACCACCGGGAGTGCGGACGCAGGACCCGCACAACCGCCAGGGGCTTAAGCCTCCATCAAGTGCCCCCCGCACCCAGGCACAAGCCTCCAAGGAGTGCCCCCCCACACCTGGGCCAGGCCCCATTCATTTGCCTAGGGTTCACCTGGTGGCTACAAGGCCCCATTTGCTTACCTGGGGTTGACCTGGTGTCTGCAAGGCCCCATTCGCTTGCCTGGGGTTGACCTGGGGCCTAGAGGGCCCCATTTGCTTCCCTGGGTTTGCCTTGGTGCCTGCTAGGCCCCATTTGCTTGCCTGGGATTGACCTGGAGGCTGCAAGGCCCATTCGCTTGCCTGGGGTTGACCTGGACTTCCAAAGTCCCCCTAGGCATGCCTGGCTTGTTCTGGTGCCCGGACTTGCTGCTGCCCTGGGCTTCACTCCCAAAAAGCCACTGGGAGTGCGCACGCAGGACAAGCACAACAGCTAGGGGCTTAAGCCTAAATCAAGTGCCCCCGCCACCTGGGCTTAAGCCTCCAAGGAGTGCCCCCCTCACCGGGGTCAGGCCCCATTCGATTGCCTGGGGTTGACCTGGGCTCCAAAATCCCCCTTGGCATGCCTCGCGTTGTCCTGGTGCCCGGACTTGCTCCCGCCCTGGGCTTGACTCCCAAAAAACCACCGGGAGTGCGGACGCGGGACCCTCACAACCACCAGGGCCTTAAGCCTCCAAGGAGTGCCCCCTCCACCCGGGCTTAAGCCTCCAAGGAGTGCCCCCTCCTCCCGGGCTTAAGCCTCCAAGGAGTGCCCCCCACACCTGGGCCAGGCCCTAGTCTCTTGCCTGGGGTTGACCTGGGGCCTGCAGGGCCCCATAGGCTTGCAGAGGGTTGACCTGGTTGCCCTAGGGCTTAAGCCTAAATCAAGTGCCCCCCGCACCCGGGCTTAAGCCTCCAAGGAGTGCCCCACCTACCTGGGCCACGCCCAGTTCTATTGCCTGTGGTTGACCTGGGGCCTGCAGGGCCCCATTTGCTTCCCTGGGTTTGCCTTGGTGCCTGCTAGGCCCCATTCGCTTGCCTGGGGTTGACCTGGTGGCTGCAAGGCCCCATTCGCTTGCCTGGGGTTGACCTGGGCTCCAAAAGTCCCCCTAGGCATGCCTGGGGTTGTCCTGGTGCCCGGACTCTCTACCGCCCTGGGCTTCACTCCCAAAAAACCACCGGGAGTGCAGACGCAGGACCCGCACAACTGCCAGGGGCTTAAGCCTCCATCAAGTGCCCCCCGCACCCAGGCTCAAGCCTCCAACAAGTGCCCCCCGCACCTGGGCCAGGCCCCATTCGCTTGCCTAGGGTTCACCTGGTGGCTACAAGGCCCCCATTCGCTTACCTGGGGTTGACCTGGTGTCTGCAAGGCCCCATTCGCTTGCCTGGGGTTGACCTGGGCTCCAAAAGTCCCCCTAGGCATGCCTGGGGTTGACCTGCTCCCCGCATATGCTGCCGCTCTGAGCTTCACTCCCAAAAAACCACCGGAAGTGTGTATGCAGGACCCGCACAACCGCCACGGCCTTAAGCCTCCATCAAGTCCTCCCCAACCTGGGTTTAAGCCTCCAAGGAGTGTCCCCTGCACCTGGGCCAGGCCCCTTTCTCTTGCCTGGTGTTGACGTGGGGCCTGGAGGGCCCCATAGACTTGCAGGGGTTTGACCTGTTGTGTGCAAGGCCCCATTCGCTTACCTGGGTTTGACCTGGAGGCTGAAAGGCCCCATTCGCTTACCTGGGTTTGACCTGGAGGCTGCAAGGCCCCATTGGCTTACCTGGGTTTGACCTGGAGGCTGCAAGGCCCCATTTGCTTGCCTGGGGTTGACCTGGTGGCTGCAAGGACCCATTCGCTTGCCTGGGGTTGACCTGGGCTCCAAAAGTCCCCCTAGGCATGCCTGTGGTTGTTCTTGTGCCTGGACTTGCTTCTGGCCTTTGCTTCACTCCCAAAACACCACTGGGAGTGTGGACGCAGGACACGCACAACAGCCAGGGGCTTAAGCCTAGATCAAGTGCCCTCCCCAACCCGGGCTTAAGCCTCCAAGGAGTGCCCCCACCACACCTGGGCCAGGCCCCTTTCACTTGCCTGGGGTTGACCTGGTGGCTGCAGGGCCCCATAGGCTTGCAGGGGGTCGACCTGGTGGCTGCAAGGCCCCGCTCGCTTACCTGGGTTTGCCTTGGTGCCTGCTAGGCCCCATTCGCTTGCCTGGGGTTGACCTGGTGGCTGCAAGGCCCCATTCGCTTGCCTGGGGTTGACCTGGGCTCCAAAAGTCCTCCTAGGCATGCCTGTGCCTTCTTCTGGTGCCCCGACTTGCTGCCGCCCTGGGCTTCACTCCCAAAAAACCACCGGGAGTGCGGACGCAGGACCCGCACAACCGCCAGGGGCTTAAGCCTCCATCAGGAGTGCCCCCTCCACCCGGGCTTAAGCCTCCAAGGAGTGCCCCCTCGACCTGGGGCTTAAGCCTCCAAGGAGTGCCCCCCGCACACCTGGGCCAGGCCCCTTTCACTTGCCTGGGGTTGACCTGGTGGCTGCAGGGCCCCATAGGCTTGCAGGGGGTTGACCTGGTGGCTTCAAGGCCCCATTCGTTTACCTGGGTTTGACCTGGAGGCTGCAAGGCCCCATTCGCTTACCTGGGTTTGACCTGGAGGCTGCAAGGCCCCATTCGCTTACCTGGGTTTGCCTTGGTGCCTGCTAGGCCCCATTCGCTTGCCTGGGGTTGACCTGGTGGCTGCAAGGCCCCATTCGCTTGCCTGGGGTTGACCTGGGCTCCAAAATCCCCCTAGGCGTGCCTGGGTTGTTGTGGTGCCTGGACTTGCTTCTGGCTTGGGCTTCACTCCCAAAACACCACTGGGAGTGTGGACGCAGGACACGCACAACAGCCAGGGGCTTAAGCCTCCATCAAGTGCCCCCAGCACCCAGGCTCAAGCCTCCAACAAGTGCCCCCCACACCTGGGCCAGGCCCCTTTCGCTTGCCTGGGGTTGACCTGGGCTCCAAAAGTCCCCCCAGGCATGCCTGGGGTTGACCTGGTCCCCGCATATGCTGCCGCTCTGAGCTTCACTCCCAAAAAACCACTGGAAGTGCGGATGCAGGACCTGCACAACCGCCACGGCCTTAAGCCTCCATCAAGTCCTCCCCCACCTGGGTTTAAGCCTCCAAGGAGTGTCCCCTGCACCTGGGCCAGGCCCCTTTCTCTTGCCTGGTGTTGACGTGGGGCCTGGAGGGCCCCATAGGCTTGCAGGGGGGTGACCTGGTGGCTGCAAGGCCCCATTGGCTTACCTGGGTTTGACCTGGAGGCTGGAAGGCCCCATTCGCTTGCCTGGGGTTGACCGGGGCTCCAAAAGTCCTCCTAGGCATGCCCGGACTTGGTCCTGCCCTGGGCTTCACTCCCACAAAACCACCGGGAGTGCGGACGCAGGACCCGCAAAACCACCAGGGGATTAAGCCTCCATCAAGTGCCCCCCCACCCAAGCTTTAGCCTCCAAGGAGTACCCCCCCACACGCCTGGGCTAGGCCCCATTCACTTGCCTGGGGTTGACCTGGTGGCTGCAGGGCCCCATAGGCTTGCAGGGGGTCGACCTGGTGGCTGCAAGGACCCGCTCGCTTACCTGGGTTTGCCTTGGTGCCTCCTTGGCCCCTTTTGCTTTTCTGGGGTTGAGCTGGTGGCTGCAAGGCCCCATTCGCTTGCCTGGGGTTGACCTGGACTCCAAAATCCCCCTAGGCATGCCTGGCCTTGTCCTGGTGCCCGGACTTGGTTCCGCCCTGGGCTTCACTCCCAAAAAACCACCGGGAGTGCGAACGCAGGATCCGCACAACCACCAGGGCCTTAAGCCTCCAAGGAGTGCCCCCTCCACCCGGGCTTAAGCCTCCAAGGAGTGCCCCCTCGACCTGGGCTTAAGCCTCCAAGGAGTGCCCCCCCCCACACCTGGGCCAGGTCCCATTCACTTGCCTGGGGTTGACCTGGTGTCTGCAGGGCCCCATAGGCTTGCAGGGGGTTGACCTGGTGGCTTCAAGGCCCCATTCGTTTACCTGGGTTTGACCTGGAGGCTGCAAGGCCCCATTCGCTTACCTGGGTTTGACCTGGAGGCTGCAAGGCCCCATTCGCTTACCTGGGTTTGCCTTGGTGCCTGCTAGGCCCCATTCGCTTGCCTGGGGTTGACCTGGTGGCTGCAAGGCCCCATTCGCTTGCCTGGGGTTGACCTGGGCTCCAAAATCCCCCTAGGCGTGCCTGGGTTGTTGTGGTGCCTGGACTTGCTTCTGGCTTGGGCTTCACTCCCAAAACACCACTGGGAGTGTGGACGCAGGACACGCACAACAGCCAGGGGCTTAAGCCTCCATCAAGTGCCCCCAGCACCCAGGCTCAAGCCTCCAACAAGTGCCCCCCACACCTGGGCCAGGCCCCTTTCGCTTGCCTGGGGTTGACCTGGGCTCCAAAAGTCCCCCCAGGCATGCCTGGGGTTGACCTGGTCCCCGCATATGCTGCCGCTCTGAGCTTCACTCCCAAAAAACCACTGGAAGTGCGGATGCAGGACCTGCACAACCGCCACGGCCTTAAGCCTCCATCAAGTCCTCCCCCACCTGGGTTTAAGCCTCCAAGGAGTGTCCCCTGCACCTGGGCCAGGCCCCTTTCTCTTGCCTGGTGTTGACGTGGGGCCTGGAGGGCCCCATAGGCTTGCAGGGGGGTGACCTGGTGGCTGCAAGGCCCCATTAGCTTACCTGGGTTTGACCTGGAGGCTGGAAGGCCCCATTCGCTTGCCTGGGGTTGACCGGGGCTCCAAAATCCCCCTAGGCATGCCTGGGGTTGTCCTGGTGCCCGGACTTGGTCCTGCCCTGGGCTTCACTGCCACAAAACCACCGGGAGTGCGGACGCAGGACCCGCAAAACCACCAGGGGATTAAGCCTCCATCAAGTGCCCCCCTACCCAAGCTTAAGCCTCCAAGGAGTACCCCCCCCACACGCCTGGGCCAGGCCCCATTCACTTGCCTGGGGTTGACCTGGTGGCTGCAGGGCCCCATTCGCTTACCTGGGGTTGACCTGGTGTCTGCAAGGCCCCATTCGCTTGCCTGGGGTTGACCGGGGCTCCAAAAGTCCCCCTAGGCATGCCTGGGCTTGACCTGGTCCCCGGATATGCTGCCGCTCTGAGCTTCACTCCCAAAAAACCACCGGGAGTGCGGACGCAAGACCCGCAAAACCACCAGGGGCTTAAGCCCCCATCAAGTGCTCCCCCACCCAAGCTTAAGCCTCCAAGGAGTGCCCCCCCACACCTGGGCCAGGCCCCATTCACTTGCCTGGGGTTGACCTGGTGGCTGCAGGGCCGCATAGGCTTGCAGGGGGTCGACCTGGTGGATGCAAGGCCCCGCTCGCTTACCTGGGATTGACCTGGAGGCTGCAAGGCCCATTCGCTTGCCTGGGGTTGACCTGGACTTCCAAAGTCCCCCTAGGCATGCCTGGCTTGTTCTGGTGCCCGGACTTGCTGCTGCCCTGGGCTTCACTCCCAAAAAGCCACTGGGAGTGCGCACGCAGGACAAGCACAACAGCTAGGGGCTTAAGCCTAAATCAAGTGCCCCCGCCACCTGGGCTTAAGCCTCCAAGGAGTGCCCCCCTCACCGGGGTCAGGCCCCATTCGATTGCCTGGGGTTGACCTGGGCTCCAAAATCCCCCTTGGCATGCCTCGCGTTGTCCTGGTGCCCGGACTTGCTCCCGCCCTGGGCTTGACTCCCAAAAAACCACCGGGAGTGCGGACGCGGGACCCTCACAACCACCAGGGCCTTAAGCCTCCAAGGAGTGCCCCCTCCACCCGGGCTTAAGCCTCCAAGGAGTGCCCCCTCCTCCCGGGCTTAAGCCTCCAAGGAGTGCCCCCCACACCTGGGCCAGGCCCTAGTCTCTTGCCTGGGGTTGACCTGGGGCCTGCAGGGCCCCATAGGCTTGCAGAGGGTTGACCTGGTTGCCCTAGGGCTTAAGCCTAAATCAAGTGCCCCCCGCACCCGGGCTTAAGCCTCCAAGGAGTGCCCCACCTACCTGGGCCACGCCCAGTTCTATTGCCTGTGGTTGACCTGGGGCCTGCAGGGCCCCATTTGCTTCCCTGGGTTTGCCTTGGTGCCTGCTAGGCCCCATTCGCTTGCCTGGGGTTGACCTGGTGGCTGCAAGGCCCCATTCGCTTGCCTGGGGTTGACCTGGGCTCCAAAAGTCCCCCTAGGCATGCCTGGGGTTGTCCTGGTGCCCGGACTCTCTACCGCCCTGGGCTTCACTCCCAAAAAACCACCGGGAGTGCAGACGCAGGACCCGCACAACTGCCAGGGGCTTAAGCCTCCATCAAGTGCCCCCCGCACCCAGGCTCAAGCCTCCAACAAGTGCCCCCCGCACCTGGGCCAGGCCCCATTCGCTTGCCTAGGGTTCACCTGGTGGCTACAAGGCCCCATTCGCTTACCTGGGGTTGACCTGGTGTCTGCAAGGCCCCATTCGCTTGCCTGGGGTTGACCTGGGCTCCAAAAGTCCCCCTAGGCATGCCTGGGCTTGACCTGGTCCCCGGATATGCTGCCGCTCTGAGCTTCACTCCCAAAAAACCACCGGAAGTGCGGATGCAGGACCCGCACAACCACCACGGCCTTAAGCCTCCATCAAGTCCTCCCCCACCTGGGTTTAAGCCTCCAAGGAGTGTCGCCTGCACCTGGGCCAGGCCCCTTTCTCTTGCCTGGTGTTGACGTGGGGCCTGCAGGGCCCCATAGACTTGCAGGGGTTTGACCTGTTGTGTGCAAGGCCCCATTCGCTTACCAGGGATTGATCTGGAGGCTGCAAGGCCCCATTTGCTTGCCTGGGGTTGACCTGGTGGCTGCAAGGACCCATTCGCTTGCCTGGGGTTGACCTGGGCTCCAAAAGTCCCCCTAGGCATGCCTGGGGTTCTTCTGGTGCCCCGACTTGCTGCCGCCCTGGGCTTCACTCCCAAAAAACCACCGGGAGTGCGGACGCAGGACCCGCACAACCGCCAGGGGCTTAAGCCTCCATCAAGTGCCCCCCCACCCAAGCTTAAGCCTCCAAGGAGTGCCCCCCCCCCACACCTGGGCCAGGCCCCCTTTCACTTGCCTGGGGGACCCCGCACAACCGCCAGGGGCTTAAGCCCCATTCCTCCATCAAGTGCCCCCCCATCCCCCCAAGCTTAAGCCTCCAAGGATTGCCCCCCCCACACCTGGGCCAGGCCCCTTTCACTTGCCTGGGGTTGACCTGGTGGCTGCAGGGCCCCATAGGCTTGCAGGGGGTCGACCTGGTGGCTGCAAGGCCCCGCTCGCTTACCTGGGTTTGCCTTGGTGCCTGCTAGGCCCCATTCGCTTGCCTGGGGTTGACCTGGTGGCTGCAAGGCCCCATTCGCTTGCCTGGGGTTGACCTGGGCTCCAAAATCCCCCTAGGCGTGCCTGGGTTGTTGTGGTGCCTGGACTTGCTTCTGGCTTGGGCTTCACTCCCAAAACACCACTGGGAGTGTGGACGCAGGACACGCACAACAGCCAGGGGCTTAAGCCTCCATCAAGTGCCCCCAGCACCCAGGCTCAAGCCTCCAACAAGTGCCCCCCACACCTGGGCCAGGCCCCTTTCGCTTGCCTGGGGTTGACCTGGGCTCCAAAAGTCCCCCCAGGCATGCCTGGGGTTGACCTGGTCCCCGCATATGCTGCCGCTCTGAGCTTCACTCCCAAAAAACCACTGGAAGTGCGGATGCAGGACCTGCACAACCGCCACGGCCTTAAGCCTCCATCAAGTCCTCCCCCACCTGGGTTTAAGCCTCCAAGGAGTGTCCCCTGCACCTGGGCCAGGCCCCTTTCTCTTGCCTGGTGTTGACGTGGGGCCTGGAGGGCCCCATAGGCTTGCAGGGGGGTGACCTGGTGGCTGCAAGGCCCCATTGGCTTACCTGGGTTTGACCTGGAGGCTGGAAGGCCCCATTCGCTTGCCTGGGGTTGACCGGGGCTCCAAAATCCCCCTAGGCATGCCCGGACTTGGTCCTGCCCTGGGCTTCACTCCCACAAAACCACCGGGAGTGCGGACGCAGGACCCGCAAAACCACCAGGGGATTAAGCCTCCATCAAGTGCCCCCCCACCCAAGCTTAAGCCTCCAAGGAGTACCCCCCCACACGCCTGGGCCAGGCCCCATTCACTTGCCTGGGGTTGACCTGGTGGCTGCATGGCCCCATAGGCTTGCAGGGGGTCGACCTGGTGGCTGCAAGGACCCGCTCGCTTACCTGGGTTTGCCTTGGTGCCTTCTTGGCCCCTTTTGCTTGCCTGGGGTTGAGCTGGTGGCTGCAAGGCCCCATTCGCTTGCCTGGGGTTGACCTGGACTCCAAAATCCCCCTAGGCATGCCTGGCGTTGTCCTGGTGCCCGGACTTGGTTCCGCACTGGGCTTCACTCCCAAAAAAACCACCGGGAGTGCGAACGCAGGATCCGCACAACCACCAGGGCCTTAAGCCTCCAAGGAGTGCCCCCTCCACCCGGGCTTAAGCCTCCAAGGAGTGCCCCCTCCACCTGGGCTTAAGCCTCCAAGGAGTGCCCCCCCCACACCTGGGCCAGGCCCCATTCACTTGCCTGGGGTTGACCTGGTGGCTGCAGGGCCCCATAGGCTTGCAGGGGGTTGACCTGGTGGCTTCAAGGCCCCATTCGCTTACCTGGGTTTGACCTGGAGGCTGCAGGGCCCCATTCGCTTACCTGGGTTTGACCTGGAGGCTGCAAGGCCCCATTCGCTTACCTGGGTTTGACCTGGAGGCTGCAAGGCCCCTTTTGCTTGCCTGGGGTTGACCTGGTGGCTGCAAGGACCCATTCGCTTGCCTGGGGTTGACCTGGGCTCCAAAAGTCCCCCTAGGCATGCCTGTGGTTCTTCTGGTGCCCCGACTTGCTGCCGCCCTGGGCTTCAGTCCCAAAAAACCACCGGGTGTGCGGACGCAGGACCCGCACAACCGCCAGGGGCTTAAGCCTCCATCAAGTGCCCCCCCACCCAAGCTTAAGCCTCCAAGGAGTGCCCCCCCCACACCTGGGCCAGGCCCCTTTCACTTGCCTGGGGTTGACCTGGTGGCTGCAGGGCCCCATAGGCTTGCAGGGGGTCGACCTGGTGGCTGCAAGGCCCCGCTCGCTTACCTGGGTTTGCCTTGGTGCCTGCTAGGCCCCATTCGCTTGCCTGGGGTTGACCTGGTGGCTGCAAGGCCCCATTCGCTTGCCTGGGGTTGACCTGGGCTCCAAAATCCCCCTAGGCGTGCCTGGGTTGTTCTGGTGCCTGGACTTGCTTCTGGCTTGGGCTTCACTCCCAAAACACCACTGGGAGTGTGGACGCAGGACACGCACAACAGCCAGGGGCTTAAGCCTCCATCAAGTGCCCCCCACACCTGGGCCAGGCCCCTTTCGCTTGCCTGGGGTTGACCTGGGCTCCAAAAGTCCCCCCAGGCATGCCTGGGGTTGACCTGGTCCCCGCATATGCTGCCGCTCTGAGCTTCACTCCCAAAAAACCACTGGAAGTGCGGATGCAGGACCTGCACAACCGCCACGGCCTTAAGCCTCCATCAAGTCCTCCCCCACCTGGGTTTAAGCCTCCAAGCAGTGTCCCCTGCACCTGGGCCAGGCCCCTTTCTCTTGCCTGGTGTTGACGTGGGGCCTGGAGGGCCCCATAGGCTTGCAGGGGGGTGACCTGGTGGCTGCAAGGCCCCATTGGCTTACCTGGGTTTGACCTGGAGGCTGGAAGGCCCCATTCGCTTGCCTGGGGTTGACCGGGGCTCCAAAATCCCCCTAGGCATGCCTGGGGTTGTCCAGGTGCCCGGACTTGGTCCTGCCCTGGGCTTCTCTCCCACAAAACCACCGGGAGTGCGGACGCAGGACCCGCAAAACCACCAGGGGATTAAGCCTCCATCAAGTGCCCCCCCACCCAAGCTTAAGCCTCCAAGGAGTACCCCCCCACACGCCTGGGCCAGGCCCCATTCACTTGCCTGGGGTTGACCTGGTGGCTGCAGGGCCCCATTCGCTTACCTGGGGTTGACCTGGTGTCTGCAAGGCCCCATTCGCTTGCCTGGGGTTGACCTGGGCTCCAAAAGTCCCCCTAGGCATGCCTGGGCTTGACCTTGTCCCCGGATATGCTGCCGCTCTCAGCTTCACTCCCAAAAAACCACCGGAAGTGCGGATGCAGGACCCGCACAACCGCCACGGCCTTAAGCCTCCATCAAGTCCTCCCCCACCTGGGTTTAAGCCTCCAAGGAGTGTCGCCTGCACCTGGGCCAGGCCCCTTTCTCTTGCCTGGTGTTGACGTGGGGCCTGCAGGGCCCCATAGGCTTGCAGGGGTTTGAACTGTTGTGTGCAAGGCCCCATTCGCTTACCAGGGATTGATCTGGAGGCTGCATAGCCCATTCGCTTGCCTGGGGTTGACCTTGACTTCCAAAGTCCCCCTAGGCATGCCTGGGTTGTTCTGGTGCCCGGACTTGCTCCCGCCCTGGGCTTGACTCCCAAAAAACCACCGGGAGTGTGGACGCAGAACCCGCACAACCGCCAGGGGCTTAAGCCTCCATCAAGTGCCCCCCGCACCCAGGCACAAGCCTCCAAGTGCCCCCCCCACCTGGGCCAGGCCCCATTCATTTGCCTAGGGTTCACCTGGTGGCTACAAGGCCCCATTTGCTTACCTGGGGTTGACCTGGTGTCTGCAAGGCCCCATTCGCTTGCCTGGGGTTGACCTGGGCTCCAAAAGTCCCCCTAGGAATGCCTGGGGTTGTTCTGGTGCCCGGACTTGGTTCCGCCCTGGGCTTCACTCCCACAAAACCACCGGGAGTGCGGATGCAAGACCCGCAAAACCACCAGGGGCTTAAGCCCCCATCAAGTGCTCCCCCACCCAAGCTTAAGCCTCCAAGGAGTGCCCCCCCACACCTGGGCCAGGCCCCATTCACTTGCCTGGGGTTGACCTGGTGGCTGCAGGGCCGCATAGGCTTGCAGGGGGTCGACCTGGTGGATGCAAGGCCCCGGCTCGCTTACCTGGGATTGACCTGGAGGCTGCAAGGCCCATTCGCTTGCCTGGGGTTGACCTGGACTTCCAAAGTCCCCCTAGGCATGCCTGGCTTGTTCTGGTGCCCGGACTTGCTGCTGCCCTGGGCTTCACTCCCAAAAAGCCACTGGGAGTGCGCACGCAGGACAAGCACAACAGCTAGGGGCTTAAGCCTAAATCAAGTGCCCCCGCCACCTGGGCTTAAGCCTCCAAGGAGTGCCCCCCTCACCGGGGTCAGGCCCCATTCGATTGCCTGGGGTTGACCTGGGCTCCAAAATCCCCCTTGGCATGCCTCGCGTTGTCCTGGTGCCCGGACTTGCTCCCGCCCTGGGCTTGACTCCCAAAAAACCACCGGGAGTGCGGACGCGGGACCCTCACAACCACCAGGGCCTTAAGCCTCCAAGGAGTGCCCCCTCCACCCGGGCTTAAGCCTCCAAGGAGTGCCCCCTCCTCCCGGGCTTAAGCCTCCAAGGAGTGCCCCCCACACCTGGGCCAGGCCCTAGTCTCTTGCCTGGGGTTGACCTGGGGCCTGCAGGGCCCCATAGGCTTGCAGGGGGTTGACCTGGTTGCCCTAGGGCTTAAGCCTAAATCAAGTGCCCCCCGCACCCGTGCTTAAGCCTCCAAGGAGTGCCCCACCTACCTGGGCCACGCCCAGTTCTATTGCCTGTGGTTGACCTGGGGCCTGCAGGGCCCCATTTGCTTCCCTGGGTTTGCCTTGGTGCCTGCTAGGCCCCATTCGCTTGCCTGGGGTTGACCTGGTGGCTGCAAGGCCCCATTCGCTTGCCTGGGGTTGACCTGGGCTCCAAAAGTCCCCCTAGGCATGCCTGGGGTTGTCCTGGTGCCCGGACTCTCTACCGCCCTGGGCTTCACTCCCAAAAAACCACCGGGAGTGCAGACGCAGGACCCGCACAACTGCCAGGGGCTTAAGCCTCCATCAAGTGCCCCCCGCACCCAGGCTCAAGCCTCCAACAAGTGCCCCCCGCACCTGGGCCAGGCCCCATTCGCTTGCCTAAGGTTGACCTGGTGGCTACAAGGCCCCATTCGCTTACCTGGGGTTGACCTGGTGTCTGCAAGGCCCCATTCGCTTGCCTGGGGTTGACCTGGGCTCCAAAAGTCCCCCTAGGCATGCCTGGGCTTGACCTGGTCCCCGGATATGCTGCCGCTCTGAGCTTCACTCCCAAAAAACCACCGGAAGTGCGGATGCAGGACCCGCACAACCACCACGGCCTTAAGCCTCCATCAAGTCCTCCCCCACCTGGGTTTAAGCCTCCAAGGAGTGTCGCCTGCACCTGGGCCAGGCCCCTTTCTCTTGCCTGGTGTTGACGTGGGGCCTGCAGGGCCCCATAGACTTGCAGGGGTTTGACCTGTTGTGTGCAAGGCCCCATTCGCTTACCAGGGATTGATCTGGAGGCTGCAAGGCCCCATTTGCTTGCCTGGGGTTGACCTGGTGGCTGCAAGGACCCATTCGCTTGCCTGGGGTTGACCTGGGCTCCAAAAGTCCCCCTAGGCATGCCTGGGGTTGTCCTGGTGCCCTGAGTTGGTCCCGCCCTGGGCTTCACTCCCAAAAAACCACCGGGAGTGCGGACGCAGGACCCGCACAACCGCCAGGGGCTTAAGCCTCCATCAAGTGCCCCCCCACCCAAGCTTAAGCCTCCAAGGAGTGCCCCCCCCACACCTGGGCCAGGCCCCTTTCACTTGCCTGGGGTTGACCTGGTGGCTGCAGGGCCCCATAGGCTTGCAGGGGGTCGACCTGGTGGCTGCAAGGCCCCGCTCGCTTACCTGGGTTTGCCTTGGTGCCTGCTAGGCCCCATTCGCTTGCCTGGGGTTGAGCTGGTGGCTGCAAGGCCCCATTCGCTTGCCTGGGGTTGACCTGGGCTCCAAAATCCCCCTAGGCGTGCCTGGGTTGTTCTGGTGCCTGGACTTGCTTCTGGCTTGGGCTTCACTCCCAAAACACCACTGGGAGTGTGGACGCAGGACACGCACAACAGCCAGGGGCTTAAGCCTCCATCAAGTGCCCCCAGCACCCAGGCTCAAGCCTCCAACAAGTGCCCCCCACACCTGGGCCAGGCCCCTTTCGCTTGCCTGGGGTTGACCTGGGCTCCAAAAGTCCCCCCAGGCATGCCTGGGGTTGACCTGGTCCCCGCATATGCTGCCGCTCTGAGCTTCACTCCCAAAAAACCACGGGAAGTGCGGATGCAGGACCTGCACAACCGCCACGGCCTTAAGCCTCCATCAAGTCCTCCCCCACCTGGGTTTAAGCCTCCAAGGAGTGTCCCCTACACCTGAGCCAGGCCCCTTTCTCTTGCCTGGTGTTGACGTGGGGCCTGGAGGGCCCCATAGGCTTGCAGGGGGGTGACCTGGTGGCTGCAAGGCCCCATTGGCTTACCTGGGTTTGACCTGGAGGCTGGAAGGCCCCATTCGCTTGCCTGGGGTTGACCGGGGCTCCAAAATCCCCCTAGGCATGCCCGGACTTGGTCCTGCCCTGGGCTTCACTCCCACAAAACCACCGGGAGTGCGGACGCAGGACCCGCAAAACCACCAGGGGATTAAGCCTCCATCAAGTGCCCCCCAACCCAAGCATAAGCCTCCAAGGAGTACCCCCCCACACGCCTGGGCCAGGCCCCATTCACTTGCCTGGGGTTGACCTGGTGGCTGCATGGCCCCATAGGCTTGCAGGGGGTCGACCTGGTGGCTGCAAGGACCCGCTCGCTTACCTGGGTTTGCCTTGGTGCCTTCTTGGCCCCTTTTGCTTGCCTGGGGTTGAGCTGGTGGCTGCAAGGCCCCATTCGCTTGCCTGGGGTTGACCTGGACTCCAAAATCCCCCTAGGCATGCCTGGCGTTGTCCTGGTGCCCGGACTTGGTTCCGCCCTGGGCTTCACTCCCAAAAAACCACCGGGAGTGCGAACGCAGGATCCGCACAACCACCAGGGCCTTAAGCCTCCAAGGAGTGCCCCCTCCACCCGGGCTTAAGCCTCCAAGGAGTGCCCCCTCCACCTGGGCTTAAGCCTCCAAGGAGTGCCCCCCCCACACCTGGGCCAGGCCCCATTCACTTGCCTGGGGTTGACCTGGTGGCTGCAGGGCCCCATAGGCTTGCAGGGGGTTGACCTGGTGGCTTCAAGGCCCCATTCGCTTACCTGGGTTTGACCTGGAGGCTGCAAGGCCCCATTCGCTTACCTGGGTTTGACCTGGAGGCTGCAAGGCCCCATTCGCTTACCTGGGTTTGACCTGGAGGCTGCAAGGCCCCATTTGCTTGCCTGGGGTTGACCTGGTGGCTGCAAGGCCCCATTCGCTTGCCTGGGGTTGACCTGGGCTCCAAAAGTCCCCCTAGGCATGCCTGTGGTTCTTCTGGTGCCCCGACTTGCTGCCGCCCTGGGCTTCAGTCCCAAAAAACCACCGGGTGTGCGGACGCAGGACCCGCACAACCGCCAGGGGCTTAAGCCTCCATCAAGTGCCCCCCCACCCAAGCTTAAGCCTCCAAGGAGTGCCCCCCCCACACCTGGGCCAGGCCCCTTTCACTTGCCTGGGGTTGACCTGGTGGCTGCAGGGCCCCATAGGCTTCCAGGGGGTCGACCTGGTGGCTGCAAGGCCCCGCTCGCTTACCTGGGTTTGCCTTGGTGCCTGCTGGGCCCCATTCGCTTGCCTGGGGTTGACCTGGTGGACGCAGGACACGCACAACAGCCAGGGGGCTGCAAGGCCCCATTCGCTTGCCTGGGGTTGACCTGGTGTCTGCAAGGCCCCATTCGCTTGCCTGGGGTTGACCGGGGCTCCAAAAGTCCCCCTAGGCATGACCGGGGCCTGGGCTTGACCTGGTCCCCGGATATGCTGCCCCCCCCACCCCGCTCTGAGCTTCACTCCCAAAAAACCACCGGAAGTGCGGATGCAGGACCCGCACAACCGCCACGGCCTTAAGCCTCCATCAAGTCCTCCCCCACCTGGGTTTAAGCCTCCAAGGAGTGTCGCCTGCACCTGGGCCAGGCCCCTTTCTCTTGCCTGTTGTTGACGTGGGGCCTGCAGGGCCCCATAGGCTTGCAGGGGTTTGACCTGTTGTGTGCAAGGCCCCATTCGCTTACCAGGGATTGATCTGGAGGCTGCATAGCCCATTCGCTTGCCTGGGGTTGACCTTGACTTCCAAAGTCCCCCTAGGCATGCCTGGGTTGTTCTGGTGCCCGGACTTGCTCCCGCCCTGGGCTTGACTCCCAAAAAACCACCGGGAGTGCGGACGCAGAACCCGCACAACCGCCAGGGGCTTAAGCCTCCATCAAGTGCCCCCCGCACCCAGGCACAAGCCTCCAAGTGCCCCCCCCACCTGGGCCAGGCCCCATTCATTTGCCTAGGGTTCACCTGGTGGCTACAAGGCCCCATTTGCTTACCTGGGGTTGACCTGGTGTCTGCAAGGCCCCATTCGCTTGCCTGGGGTTGACCTGGGCTCCAAAAGTCCCCCTAGGAATGCCTGGGGTTGTTCTGGTGCCCGGACTTGGTTCCGCCCTGGGCTTCACTCCCACAAAACCACCGGGAGTGCGGACGCAAGACCCGCAAAACCACCAGGGCTTAAGCCACCATCAAGTGCTCCCCCACCCAAGCTTAAGCCTCCAAGGAGTGCCCCCCCACACCTGGGCCAGGCCCCATTCACTTGCCTGGGGTTGACCTGGTGGCTGCAGGGCCGCATAGGCTTGCAGGGGGTCGACCTGGTGGATGCAAGGCCCCGCTCGCTTACCTGGGATTGACCTGGAGGCTGAAAGGCCCATTCGCTTGCCTGGGGTTGACCTTGACTTCCAAAGTCCCCCTAGGCATGCCTGGCTTGTTCTGGTGCCCGGACTTGCTGCTGCCCTGGGCTTCACTCCCAAAAAGCCACTGGGAGTGTGCACGCAGGACAAGCACAACAGCCAGGGGCTTAAGCCTAAATCAAGTGCCCCCGCCACCTGGGCTTAAGCCTCCAAGGAGTGCCCCCCTCACCGGGGTCAGGCCCCATTCGATTGCCTGGGGTTGACCTGGGCTCCAAAATCCCCCCTTGGCATGCCTCGCGTTGTCCTGGTGCCCAGACTTGCTCCCGCCCTGGGCTTGACTCCCAAAAAACCACCGGGAGTGCGGACGCGGGACCCTCACAACCACCAGGGCCTTAAGCCTCCAAGGAGTGCCCCCTCCACCCGGGCTTAAGCCTCCAAGGAGTGCCCCCTCCTCCCGGGCTTAAGCCTCCAAGGAGTGTCCCCACACCTGGGCCAGGCCGTAGTCTCTTGCCTGGGGTTGACCTGGGGCCTGCAGGGCCCCATAGGCTTGCAGGGGGTTGACCTGGTGGCTTCAAGGCCCCATTCGCTTACCTGGGTTTGACCTGGAGGCTGCAAGGCCCCATTCGCTTACCTGGGTTTGACCTGGAGGCTGCAAGGCCCCATTCGCTTACCTGGGTTTGACCTGGAGGCTGCAAGGCCCCATTTGCTTGCCTGGGGTTGACCTGGTGGCTGCAAGGACCCATTCGCTTGCCTGGGGTTGACCTGGGCTCCAAAAGTCCCCCTAGGCATGCCTGTGGTTCTTCTGGTGCCCCGACTTGCTGCCGCCCTGGGCTTCAGTCCCAAAAAACCACCGGGTGTGCGGACGCAGGACCCGCACAACCGCCAGGGGCTTAAGCCTCCATCAAGTGCCCCCCCACCCAAGCTTAAGCCTCCAAGGAGTGCCCCCCCCCACACCTGGGCCAGGCCCCTTTCACTTGCCTGGGGTTGACCTGGTGGCTGCAGGGCCCCATAGGCTTGCAGGGGGTCGACCTGGTGGCTGCAAGGCCCCGCTCGCTTACCTGGGTTTGCCTTGGTGCCTGCTAGGCCCCATTCGCTTGCCTGGGGTTGACCTGGTGGCTGCAAGGCCCCATTCGCTTGCCTGGGGTTGACCTGGGCTCCAAAATCCCCCTAGGCGTGCCTGGGTTGTTCTGGTGCCTGGACTTGCTTCTGGCTTGGGCTTCACTCCCAAAACACCACTGGGAGTGTGGACGCAGGACACGCACAACAGCCAGGGGCTTAAGCCTCCATCAAGTGCCCCCCACACCTGGGCCAGGCCCCTTTCGCTTGCCTGGGGTTGACCTGGGCTCCAAAAGTCCCCCCAGGCATGCCTGGGGTTGACCTGGTCCCCGCATATGCTGCCGCTCTGAGCTTCACTCCCAAAAAAACCACTGGAAGTGCGGATGCAGGACCTGCACAACCGCCACGGCCTTAAGCCTCCATCAAGTCCTCCCCCACCTGGGTTTAAGCCTCCAAGCAGTGTCCCCTGCACCTGGGCCAGGCCCCTTTCTCTTGCCTGGTGTTGACGTGGGGCCTGGAGGGCCCCATAGGCTTGCAGGGGGGTGACCTGGTGGCTGCAAGGCCCCATTGGCTTACCTGGGTTTGACCTGGAGGCTGGAAGGCCCCATTTGCTTGCCTGGGGTTGACCTGGGCTCCAAAAGTCCCCCTAGGCATGCCTGGGTTGTTCTTGTGCCTGGACTTGCTTCTGGCCTTTGCTTCACTCCCAAAACACCACTGGGAGTGTGGACGCAGGACACGCACAACAGCCAGGGGCTTAAGCCTAGATCAAGTGCCCTCCCCAACCCGGGCTTAAGCCTCCAAGTAGTGCCCCACCCACCTGGGCCACGTCCAGTTCTATTGCCTGGGGTTGACCGGGGGCCTGCAGGCCCCATTTGCTTCCCTGGGTTTGCCTTGGTGCCTGCTAGGCCCCATTCGCTTGCCTGGGGTTGACACGGTGGCTACAAGGCCCCATTCGCTTACCTGGGGTTGACCTGGTGTCTGCAAGTCCCCATTCGCTTGCCTGGGGTTGATCTGGGCTCCAAAAGTCCCCCTCGGCATGCCTGGGGTTGTCCTGGTGCCCGGACTCGCTGCCGCCCTGGGCTTCACTCCCAAAAAACCACCGGGAGTGCGGACGCAGGACCCGCACAACCGCCAGGGGCTTGAGCCTCCATCAAGTGCCGCCCCACCCAAGCTTAAGCCTGCAACAAGTGCCCCCAGCACCTGGGCCAGGCCCCTTTCACTTGCCTGGGGTTGACCTGGTGGCTGCAGGGCCCCATAGGCTTCCAGGGGGTCGACCTGGTGGCTGCAAGGACCCGCTCGCTTACCTGGGTTTGCCTTGGTGCCTGCTAGGCCCCATTCGCTTGCCTAGGGTTGAGCTGGTGGCTGCAAGGACCCATTCGCTTGCCTGGGGTTGACCTGGGCTCCAAAATCCCCCTAGGCATGCCTGGCGTTGTCCTGGTGCCCAGACTTGGTTCCGCCCTGGGCTTCACTCCCAAAAAACCACCGGGAGTGCAGACGCAGGACCCGCACAACCACCAGGGCCTTAAGCCTCCAAGGAGTGCCCCCTCCACCCGGGCTTAAGCCTCCAAGGAGTGCCCCCTCCACCTGGGCTTAAGCCTCCAAGGAGTGCCCCCCCCCACACCTGGGCCAGGCCCCATTCACTTGCCTGGGGTTGCCCTGGTGGCTGCAGGGCCCCATAGGCTTGCTGGGGGTTGACCTGGTGGCTGCAAGGCCCCATTCGCTTACCTGGGTTAGACCTGGAGGCTGCAAGGCTCCATTCGCTTACCTGGGTTTGACCTGGAGGCTGCAAGGCCCCATTTGCTTGCCTGGGGTTGACCTGGGCTCCAAAAGTAACGCTAGGCAAGCCTGGGTTGTTCTGGTGCCTGGACTTGCTTCTGGCCTGGGCTTCACTCCCAAAACACCACTGGGAGTGTGGACGCAGGACACGCACAACAGCCAGGGGCTTAAGCCTCCATCCAGTGCCCCCAGCACCCAGGCTCAAGCCTCCAACAAGTGCCCCCCACACCTGGGCCAGGCCCCTTTCGCTTGCCTGGGGTTCACCTGGGCTCCAAAAGTCCCCCCAGGCATGCCTGGGGTTGCCCTGGTCCCCGCATATGCTGCCGCTCTGAGCTTCACTCCCAAAAAACCACTGGAAGTGCGGATGCAGGACCTGCACAACCGCCACGGCCTTAAGCCTCCATCAAGTCCTCCCCCACCTGGGTTTAAGCCTCCAAGGAGTGTCCCCTGCACCTGGGCCAGGCCCCTTTCTCTGGCCTGGTGTTGACGTGGGGGCCTGGAGGGCCCCATAGGCTTGCAGGGGGGTGACCTGGTGGCTGCAAGGCCCCATTGGCTTACCTGGGTTTGACCTGGAGGCTGGAAGGCCCCATTCGCTTGCCTGGGGTTGACCGGGGCTCCAAAATCCCCCTAGGCATGCCTGGGGTTGTCCTGGTGCCCCGGACTTGGTCCTACCCTGGGCTTCACTCCCACAAAACCACCAGGAGTGCGGACGCAGGACCCGCAAAACCACCAGGGGATTAAGCCTTCATCAAGTGCCCCCCACACCCAAGCTTAAGCCTCCAAGGAGTACCCCCCCCACACGCCTGGGCCAGGCCCCATTCACTTGCCTGCGGTTGACCTGGTGGCTGCAGGACCCCATAGGCTTGCAGGGGGTCGACCTGGTGGCTGCAAG